>NW_026067930.1:9094305-9266109 GCF_014885135.2 Alexandromys fortis
TATGTGTGTGTGTGTGTGTGTGTGTGTGTGTACATATATATTCATGAAGAGGGTACAGGTTTTTTCATTGTGTGCTTTTGACATTATTGTCAAAGACTAGGTGTCTATAGCTGTGATTTTAGTTCTACGTCCTCTCTTTTATTCCATTAATCTACATGTTTGCTACTCTGACAGTACCATACTGCTTTTATTATGATAACTCTATATTTGGAATTAGGTATTGTAACAACTTCAGAATTGTTCTTTTTTTCTAAGAAATACCTTAGTCACTGGGAACTTTGTAAAACAAATTTTATGAATCTATTTTTGTAAAGAATGCTATCCAGATTTTATGGGGGTTGAAATGAGTCTGTAGATCATATTTGGTATTATAGTCCTTGTTCTCCTCCTCTTCCTCCTCCTCCTATTCTTCTTCATTGTTAATTCTGCTAATCCTTGAGCATGGGGGGTCTTTCATTTTTCTAGTGACTTCTTTGATTTTCTTTATTAGTGTCTTAAATATTCATTCTAAGACTGTCTGTATATTCCCAGGTATTTTTAAATTTCTTATTCTATTTGTGAACATGTATAGAAGCATATGCCAAAGTGTGTGTGTGTGTGTGTGTGTGTGTGTGCTTCCTGTTTTGATTTCCTAGTTTGGGATTATTTATCCTTTGTGTTTTCTTGGGCATAGTTAACATTTTTGGTTTGATTTCCTTCTATCAGCTTCTGTAAGGCTGGATTTGTGGACAGATGTTGCTTAAATTTGCTTTATTCTAAAATTTCTTATTTGCTGCATATAGTACTCTGTGACACCATCTGTGGTCTCTTAAAGTCTTTAGAACATTTATTTAGACCCTTCTGGATTTTAGAGTCTCCATTGCAAAGACAGGAGTTATTCTAATAATTCTGTCTTTATATGTTATTTGGTCTTTTCCCTTGGCTTTTAATATTTTTCTTATTTTTAGTGTTTGATTAGTATGTGCTGAAGGCACTTTCCTTTCTGGTCCAGTCTATTTGGTGTTCTGTATGCTTCTTGTAACTTGATAGGCATCTCCTACTTTAGATTAGGATAATTTTCTTCTGTGCTTTTGTTGAAAAAAAAAATGTCTTTTTTCTCCTTCCTCTATTTGTATTATTCTTAGATTTGGTCTTTTCACAGAATCTCAGATGTACCAGGAAACATTTTCTTTGATCTTGGCATGGGATAAGAGGAGGGAGGAAAAACTGCAGTAAGGGAAACTATAGTCAAGATGTAAAATAAATTAAGTATATAAATTTTAAAAAGAAATATATATGTAAAAACATTTACATAGATTCTATTTCCACTTTTTAGGTCCTAAACTATTTTACTCATTTTCTTCTTCTGTTTGTGTTTTCAAAGATTTTTAATGGATTTATTAATTCCCTCTTTAAAAACTTCTAAGAAATTTATAAAAGTTATTTTGGACTCCTTGCCTCGTGTTTTGCCTATATTGCATTGCACAAAGCCTACTGTAGTATGTCTGCTGTTTTGTTTGGGTATCTTTAATGTTATTTTCTTTTTTAGTTTGCTTGATTTTAATTTTTTCTCTTTTTTTCTCTTTCTGAGAAAAGGAGAGGGAAAGAACAACATGAAGTTGGCTGTGTAGGAAGGTGGGAAGGTTCCAGGAAATGTTTGGGCAGAGGAAAGAATATGACCAAAATATATTTTGTGGCGGAAAAAAAAACCCTAGTTTTGTGGATTTGAATGTAGTGTATTTGTATCCTAGAATGTGGTGTGTTTTGTGGAATATTCCATGAGTTGCACTCTCAACTACTGAATGAATATTCTGTTTTTTTATCTGTTTGTACAGTTTAATTCTCAATTTTAGTTCATGTGACTTAGTTAGATGAATGGGAATGCTGAAGTCAACTACCATTATTGTATGGCATCCACTTCATCATTTATGGTCAGTTGTGTTTTATAAAACTGTGAACTCAATATCCAGGGAATATGTATTTCCTTGTCATATCTTCTTCACAAATTGTTCTAGTAATATAGAATGACTCTCTTCATCTTAGTTTTGAAATTAAATCTATTATTATATATCTAAAGTTATTCCAGGCCTTTCCCCCCACCTATTTACTTGATAGCTGTTTCCATCCCTTGACTACCAGATTGTGAGTTTATTTACATGAGGTATATGTCTTGAAAATAATAAATAATTGGATTTTTATTGTTTCTTTGGAATATTAATTTTATTTCCTTTATATTCAGAAATGTCCACTATAGTAGCTTTAGGGATATCTTGCTTGATAGTTATTACTATGGTTTGTGGGCACGGTAGCTGGGTAGGATTAATAATTATTTTTTACTCACCTGACTTGAAAGGTAGTCCAGAGGGAAAAGGCTTTCAATATTATCTTGTACGTTTGACATAGTATGTTCTAGAGAGGTTTTCCTTTGACCATGTCTCAATTCTCTTGTATTGGAATGCTCACTTTTTCTCTATGTGTGAAAATTTTGATTATAATTTCATAAAATTGGTTCTATATGCCTTTTTAAAAAATCTGTTTAGTCTTCTATTCCATATATATTCTGAAGTTTGGGTCCTTGAGCATTTCCCAGAGTTCTTGGATCTTGTAGTCATGCTTGTTTCTTTTTGCTATTGATGTTTGGGTGGATTATTTCATTGAACCTGACCTCCGGTCCTGATATTCTTTCTCTGTTTGGTTGAGCATATTGACATTTTGTTTTATATTTGTTTTTCATTTTTAACATTTTAGTTTTTCTTAAAACTCCTTTGCTAAGATGAAAAGGGAGTGGGGTAAAAGGGAAATAAAAATAAGCAAGGGATGAATAAATGAATAGAAAATATTTTCCAGTAATGGAAAGCTTGAAAACAAAGTTACATAAATGTGAGAAGGAGAACATAAAACCAATACGGAATAGCTTCTTTTATTAAGATAAAGTTGCCGAGCAGTGGTGGTACATACCTTTAACCTCAGCAGTTGGGAGGCAGGGGCAGGCAGATCTTTAATCTCAAGGCCAGCCTGGTCTACATAGTGAGTTCCAGGACAGTCAGGGCTATACAGAGAAACCCTGTTTCAAAATCCCCCCTAAAAAAGATAAAGTCAAAATAATAATGTATAATAAAAAGAAGGGTGGTAGTGGCAAACAGAGCAAAAGAGAGAGAGAGAGAGAGAGAGAGAGAAAATAGGATTGGCCAATAATAAAAAGTACAACAAAATCAGATGAATTTATGACAAGGCATAAAATTAGAACAAGTTTTTCTTTTTACTGTGGTAAGGTAAAAGCTGCTAAAAGTAACTAAGAGAGGGGTACAGGGGCAAAAAGAAAAAAAAAAGAGAATTTTCAGAGTGGCTTTCAAGTTCTCTAGACTTAGAGACTGTGTTTCCTGCACAGGTCAAGAGAAGGCCAGTTGAAGTTGGCCTGTACTTCACAAGGGTCTAAAGTCCACCAGAGCCAAGCCCACTTAAGTATCTTCCCACAATAGATTTATATAGTGCCAGGACCTGCATTTGAACTTCGTAAAATCCTTAAGTACCGATCAACCTGTTGCAAAGTAGATGTGATGACAAGTATTCTGCTGGATCTTCACAGGATGCAAAGATCTTAGCAGGACACCTTAAACTAGTTGGTTATTCTGAACAACTAATCTTTGGGATCTTCCAGACTCTCAAGACTACAGCAGTGAAGGGAAGTAGTTAGTTCCAGAGGCTGATTTTTCCTTGATCCTGTCAGACTCAGGGTTATCAACTTGTGGTGGTTTGAATTAAAATAGCCTCCATAAGCTCATAGGGAGTGACACAATTATGAGGTGTGGTCTTGTTGAAGAAAGTGTTGCTGGGGCTTGGCTTTGGGGTTTCAAATGTTCAAGCCAGGCCTAGTATCAGTCTCTCTTCCTGCTGCCTAAGAATCTGAATGTAGAACTCTAAGCTGCTTCTCCAGCACTTATGTCTGCCCGCGTGTCACCATGATGATAATGGATTAAACCTCTGAACTGAAAGCTAGCCCCAATTAAATGCTTTCTAGGAGCTTCTGTGGTCATGATGTCTCTTCACAGCAATCACAAACCCCAAGATACAACCTCTAGGGCTGTTTGTTACCAGCCATCAGAGACAGAGCTACCTTTCTCTATGCAGTTAAGTCTAGGCAGACCTTCGTGTCACCTAAGCTTTTCAAGCTTGGGAGCCCTTTCCACATAGGCCACGTAAGGCTGTCCTTTACCTTAGGTATGTAGCAAGTTAAATCCAGTGTGATTAGTGATTGTCCTATTTCTCAGTCACCTAAGAAGGCTCAATTTTAAACAAGTTCTCAAGATGACATACATCCAGCAATAAAACAGGATTCCTTTCCACTGCTGATCTGACTACTAGAGCATTTACTGTCTTACCAAAATCTGCATCTGGATTTAAGGCTGTGGATGCTATACACTTGTTCCAAGAGTAGAACTGTCAGTCTCTTCACCAGAGCGTCCTGGCTTATCTTTTTGTTTTTTCTTTTCTTTTATTATTTATTTATTTATTAAAGATTTCTGCCTCCTCCCCGCCACCGCCTCCCATTTCCCTCCCCCTCCCCCGATGAAGTCCCCCTCCCTCTTCAGCCCGAAGAGCAATCGGGGTTCCCCGCCCTGTGAGAAGTCCAAGGACCACCCACCTCCATCCAGATCTAGTAAGGTGAACATCCAAACTGCCTAGGCTCCCACAAAGCCAGTACGTGCAGTAGGATCAAAAACCCATTGCCATTGTTCTTGAGTTCTCAGTAGGTTCTGCTTCCCCTCTCTCTACTAGAAAGGTATACTGCTCTATACTTAGTTTACCCTTTTCAGCACGCTCTTCATCTTTTCCTATATACTTTAGACTGGTCTACACCATCTCCATGGATTTCCAACTTCTCTATCAGATAGAGTTTGCTTTTCCTTATTCTGACTCTGCTTTACAAAGTCACATGTAGGCAGTGTCTAGTCTGTCATGTTACCTCAAAGCTCTCATGTCCTTTCAAAAATAGTGTTGGTTTTAGGTTGGTAAACAACAAAACCACTGGGATGCATCAGACTCAATTGCATACATTTAATAATGTTCTAACTGACTGATTATAATATTAGTATTTACAAGTTGTAAATTACATACCCCATCTAGAATGAACTAAGGAGGGCAGAATCAAAGCCCTACTGCTGCTCATAACAGTGTTCTCAATTCTGCTTATTTGCTTTCTCCTTCCCTCTTCCATTCCCCTCACCTTTCTCCTGCTACTGACTTGTTCAGATTGTTTCTAATAAACTAAGTACACTCACAAGTCTTGTGTTGGGCTGTGCTATAAGAGCTATTCAACAGCAACAGACATTAGAAATTACAATGTCTTAAATTTTTCTAGAGGTTCTACTCAAATTTAAGAGAACACTGTTTCAATGAATATATAGCATGTTTTCCCTGCTCCATTACCTACAAGTCTAATTATCTTCTTTCCTTTGGTCTCTCTGGTTGAGCTTCCACTAGAAAATGCTACTGCCTCCATTAGCCTACTGAGCATGATCCTATTTTCTATTCAACTCTAACCATGTTAACTTAATGGACTGCACACAGGTAACAATCAATGACCACTGAATTTCCAATTCACTTCACAAGTTTCTTGGTACTTTATCAAAGAAAAGTTCCAAGTTTGGTATGCTCCCATCTACAGACAAAGAAATCAATGCTTGGAGTAATCACACAGCTAGTAAACTTACAGAAAACTGAGATAACAAAATCTGTGCCTATTCTAATATAGCAATTTATTATCCAGTGACAGAATTCATCCCAAATTTGATAATAAAGGAACCTTTGGCAATGAATTACTTCTCACTTAGGATGAGAAACCCAAGACAGAGGGTTTGGATTTACAGAGACATAAGCAAGTGAGGATCTTCCACACAGGGAGTAATACATTTGCCAGAGTTAGAAATAAGCACAATTTTAACACCCAGGCTCTATTGCTATAAATTGGTTACGTCAGCTTGCACATGTTCCGAATCCCACAGACCAGAGTTTGAAATAGTCCCTAGAGGTTTCACACTAGAAAACTGAAATAACAAGAATAGCCAAGGAACACATGCTACACAGGGCATGAAAACTATCTTATTATCCAGGATGTATCTGAACGTAAGCCTGAACCTCAACACACTTATTTAGAAAACTGTCATTCTTACCTGTCCTGTGAAAGAATTTAGGCACTGCAGGAAGCATGTACAATGCCTTGCATGGAGCAGGTGCTTACTGAGCGTAATTCTCTAGTCTAGCAATGAGAGTTTTGAAGACTCAGAATGAAAACACAGCTAGAATGACAGAGGCAAGCGAAACTGCTTCATACCTTCATGACCTTGTTTACGAGTCCCCAGCAGGATCAAGGAAGACAGTGATGTTGTTCTAAGGAATCACTACATGTGGTGATGAAATGACTGTTAAATGCTGAGTCTGCATGTCAAACACAGACCGACAGGATGTTATTAACCAAGACAGTGACAATGGCAGCAGATTTGGTTTATTAGGGAAGAAGTATGCTTCAGTCTGACCATGTGAAGTATGCACATTTTAGTATGAACATGGAGTTGAAACAAATAGGAACAGGGGCTTTGCCTGAAATTATGAGAATAACAATTCCTTTAAGGAGAAAGTACATTACTTCCACAGTCAGTGGACCCACAGACAACCACGAGAAAGTACAAATTAAATTTGCCAGAAATTATGAGGAGGAATCCCTCCACCAGGACTTGTTTTCTTCTGTCTGGGAAATGAAATATTATCTTTGAAGGAAACACCCTCTCCAGTTCATTGCTCACATTTCAGTACAATGATTTTAGGTAAGAATAAGAGGGAAAACAAATCTTACTTGACACCTCATAATCAATTTGCTTCTCCAAAGTTAAAACATTCTCTCAAAGAAAAGTTCTGCCCTCTCTAGCTGCTAATGGGCCTCACGCAGTTGTGGGTAGGCTCCATAGTAACAGCATATGTGCACATAATCATATAGCCTTTAAAGCTTGAAATCTAAGGATCAGCTTTCTCATTCATTGACAAAGAAGCAATCAGAACATTTAGCATGTTCTGTTAATGAAGCACTCAATTTGCTGGCAGCTAACAAAGTGGTTGAATTTTGAAATATAGGTTTATTGCTCATTACTGGAAATGCTCAGGAAGGACAATGTTTTGGATTTGGTGTTTTCTTCAATAGTGGAATCTTTACATTTTATCATGACACATTCTTGGCATGAGAGTTAAATTTAAACATGAACTTCACTACTGTTTTGTGTACAATTGAAGCACATAGCTTGAAGATATTGTACACTGAATCTTTAGCAAGCCTGCATTTTGATAGTGATCCTACCACACACACAGTGAGATGTTGAACTTTCCTCTTGTGGAGATAAGCTGGCACTCCACATTTAGAGCATTCCAGACTTTTGTGTTAGGGACACTTAGTCTATACCACAACACTGTGCATTACTTTAACCAAAGTCACCAGAACTGAGAAGCTGAGTATAACTGAATGCAGAGCTCATCTGCATATATGACAAAAATCAAGGCAACACCACTATTCACAGGCTAAGGACATTACTGTCTCTATTTCTGAAAAGAAGATGCAAATTCAATGTCTCAGCTGCAGTTGAGAGCTTTAGAGCTATCGTTTTAAAACATAAACCAACAATAAAGTATCAATTTTAAAACAGACATTAGTAAAATTACTCCACACATGGGTTATAGGCACTAAGTTTTACTTTAATATGCAAATTTAAGCAATTACCCCACAATGACTTCTGCTAAAGCTTTCATCAGTAGGAGCTCTGACAAAGTTTGGATATGACAAGTAAATACAGAGGAATAAACTTTACATATGGTGATCTTTGGCACATTTGTCAGTTGGAAAAATCTCAAAAGGCAATAAAAATATTTCTCAATGTTTTGCACATTCTTTTAATCTTCACATCAAAACATAAGGCCACAAAAAGGCAAGCTGAAATTTTAGAATAAGTGGAATAGTTTTAATAGAGTTTTACATACAGTACCTTACATATAGAACAGTGTGTTTGCAAATTTAAATATCTGAATGTACAGTGGCATGAATTCTTATCAAAGATAAATTCAAGTTCACTGTCTATCAGTTCTAAATGAGTTTATATAGACAGCTAGAACTGATAAACAGAATGAGGCAAAAAATATTCAAGTGTAATGTCATCAAACAGCCTCCTCTTTACAGTCTTTTCCCCTTTTTAAAAAAATTTCAAAACCTGTACATACATTTTTCGTTTTTAAAAACAGTCTGTTAAAAGGTAACATTTTATGTTAACCACCGATTTGTATAGTCTATAGTAATAAAACTAGATATGTGTGATATAAATATGTGTTGATTATGTACATATGTACGTTGACTATTTAAACAAACAGACTCACTTACGCATACCTGCACATGTAGCACTGGGGGGTGCACACAATTCACACCAGGACTGGCAGACAGTAGGACCTAGGCTCAAAAATCCAGCAAGAGCTGAGTAAGCAACTTAGTTGCCTTTGGTTTCATAAATCTGTCCATTTATGATCAAAGCTAAAATTTTTGAATGCATATTTATCTTTTAAAATAAAATTTGTCTTCAGAAATGAAGCTTTTCCAGTATTCCACTACTAGCAGTTAAAAAAAAAAACTACAGCCACAGATTATTTTGATATTTTTGTCACTCCTCATCCCAGCTGAGGTTTGGGTTTTTTTTCTTTGTTTTTTGTTTTTTCAAAAGACAAACACACCAAGCATATCCAGGATCAAACTGTATGCTGAAGCTTGGACAGTGCCACTCACCTACACAGAGCACACACAGCATGTGGTGCATAGGACTGTATGGTTAATGGCATTGTGTACGGCGGGTGGCAGGACTCCTGCAATATTCAAGCCCTCTTTCCAGCAGTATCAACATTTGGCACACTGGGCCCTTTTGTAAGCCACTTTGTTTTTAAAGAGCACAATGCCCGCAATAAATTCCAATTATTTGGTGGGTTTCTTAAAATACATTCATAATGAAGTTAGAATTCCACAATTGTTTCCCCGAAAGTGAGACTTCCATTGTCAGTTTTCTGATTAAATACATTCATCACCCAAGAAATAGCTCATGATCCTCCAGAAGTTTAAATAACCTAAGTATCTTTGCAGCAGTATCCAACTGTTGAGAAGGCAATTCTTAGAGCAAATGTGTAGAACTCTCCAGAACTTGAATTTCCTTACAGTGTTGTTTTGGCCAAATGCTGGTTTATAGAGATGGGTATCTCTTCTAGAGTCTATATAAACACACCATATTTCTCTCTACAGGTATCTTGAGCTTTGTGAAAGCAACTATAAGAATCCTGCCAATTCTGCCCCTTTAGTATAGCACTCGGTATTCTATGCACTGATTCTTGGCATAGATGACATTAGCATTTGCAGCTTGCTCACTCATTTTTAATATCAGTTTCCTTGATAAAGTTGTTCTTCATTTTCCTTCCACGATGCCATACTACTGATGTCACAAATCAGTAAATGACCAAACATTACTAAGCTTTTTGACTATCCACTTAGCTGAAGACACATTCTTGCCACTGAGTATTTACTATTGTTATACAGAGCAAAGAGTTGCTATTTGTTGTACTTTGCCCATGTCAAGTAAGAGTTGTTTTATGTGGCGTTTAAGTTGGGGCAGTCTTGCAAGAGGATCTGGTGGCTCCAATTCTCCTGTGAAATCAAGCCAGCTTTCCAGAACTAGGAGAAAGAGAGAAAATATGTTACCTGACATTAAAAGAACAGCCAGAAGACAATCAACTAGAAGGATGGAATTGGTGACGGAAACAAAGAGTTCACTTCCCTCTTTTCAGGCATTCTACCCACAATAGTTCTAATCCTTCTAGGTGATCTTCATCTGCTATCTCAGACACTTTTCCCCCTGAAACACTGGGGATTGAACCTAAAACAGGTGCTCTGTTACTGAGCTACATACCCAGACCCATTCCCTGTCACCCTATATGTACATACACATACATACATACTTCATTTAGGATGTCTTCCCTCTAGTATATATAATATGCATACACACACATACACATTCATTAGTATGCCTCATTCACTCTCTTCAGCAACAGAAAATAACAGTTCTTCATGTCTGCTCAAACTTTCTACTAATTTAGATATAAATCATTTTTACTTAATCTTCTCCTTTGTGTACATGTGTTTGTGTGTGCATGTGATGGTCAGAAGAAAAGTCGGATGTTGTTCCTTAGACATTATACTCCTTTTATTGGAGACCAGTGATGTAGGAGGGTCTTCTGTCTATATGTTACTTTCATTGGTCAAATAAAGAAGCTGCCTTGGCTTTTTGATAGGCCAGCCCTTAGATGGGTGGAGTAGACAGAACAGAATGCTGGCAGGAAGAAAGCAGAGTCAGGCAGACGCCATGCTTCTCCTACCCAAGACAGATGGTGGTTAGACTCATGCTGGTAATACACAATAGAAATGGGTTAAAGCAAGATGTGAGAGTTAACCAGTAAGAGGCTAGAGCTAATGGGCCAGGCAGCGTTTAAATGAATACAATTTGTGTGTTGTTATTTTGGGTGTAAAACTAGCTGGGGGAGCTGGAGAGATGGCTCAGCGGTTAAGAGCATTGCCTGCTCTTCCAAAGGTCCTGAGTTCAATTCCCAGCAACCACATGGTGGCTCACAACCATCTGTAATGAGGTCTGGTGCCCTCTTCTGGCTTTCAGACATACAAACAGACAGAATATTGTATACTCAATAAAATAAATATATTAAAAAAAAAAAACTAGCTGGGGAGCTGGGCGGCAGGAAGCAGCCCGCTGTTCATTTTACAGACCAGGTTTCTCATTGGCCAGGAATGTTGCCAAGTAGCTAGGCTAGCTGGCCAGCAAGTGCCAGGAATCAACTTGCCTCCACCTCCCATATCATCATTGCTGGGATTACAAGTGCATACCATCACACCTGGCTTTTACTTGCATGGCTTCTAGGGATCTGGACTTAGGTCTTCATACTTGCAAAATAAATGCTTTACCATTTGCCATCTCTCCAAGCCACATCTTCCTCATTAACAAAGGAAAGAGGTAACAGTTTCTTAGGGTCCTTCAGGATCACTTCTTTATTGAAACATTGAAAAAAAGATATTCAAGTGGACTAAAATACTAGATAGACTTCAATCAACGAATTTACATGCTCAATTTTCATTGTTTCCTTTTAAAAAAAATCTATTAAAAACATGGAATTGTCAAAACACAGTTTCATTTCTTCAAAAATCCACAGAAGAGAAACTACCTCTAGCTAATGAAATTAAAATCAAATGTAAGATGCTTTTGAAAAAGGTATCCACTTCCTCTCTTAAGGGAGAGAAAGGCATAAGCACAGCATGTCTACCTTAGCACAATGCAGTATTTACAGGAAAAGGACTAAAGGGTAGAGGCAGGCTATCTTCTATGAGGTCAGGACAAAATAGTCAAACCAAAAGAAACATACGGGATTCCTGGAATTTAATTTATTCTAGTTTCTCAAATATAAAATGGGTTTTTTTTTGGCTACTTTTCAGAGTTTCTATGTGATGATAAAATTTATATAGATGTGAGAGAAAATTATTTGAAAATTTGCATGCAAACTTATGTTTTACTTGTTTAATTTGCAGGAACTAATTCTACTTAACAAATAGAAGCCAAAGTACAAATGAATATGCTTATGAATGTGTTGACTTTGAAGAAAATATTTTTCAATAAACTAACACTCCCCCAAATATTCCATATAAAACCTGGCAAATGGGCAGTATTTAATAAATATCCAAATTTTGAATAAAACAAAACAGACAAGCAACCACTACTAAAGATAATACCACCATCCTGTCCTACAACATCCTGCACATGCTAAATACAACATAAAGGAAGAGACAGAGATCAGGTAGGGTCTAGATAGTTTGCATCCTACAACTTAGCTCCAAACATCTTCTTCATAACAACACTAAATAGATGATAGTAGTTACAACTGAGCTCTTGGCTACATTACCATCCACTTCTTTTTCTATGAGGTCCATCCTGCTGGTGACTTCATTCTGCACGTTTTCTATGTGCGTGAGGAGATTTAGCTGCCACTGAAGATGTGAATCTCCTGGGCCCTCTGTGCCCCTTTTCTCATTATAAACAAACACTTTATTTCCTGAAGCAGGATTCTTCTACAAAGGACCAGTGGGAAAAATAGAACAAAACAGAATAAAACAAAACACAGAGAACTGGATGAAATGTTACTTTAAAATGAGAAGGATAGAGTAAAACCTATCCCCCTACATAGGCAGGCAGAAGACAATCTGACTCTGAGAAAGTCTTCAGAGAAAGTTCCTGCACACCATGAAATTCCATCTAGCGCTCTTCCAAACTAAACATCTTGCTAAATCCCTCCTCCTCAATGCCTTCCAGAGTGTGCCTCACAGGAGACGATTTCAGTAAAATGTGCTAAGTAAATGTACACACTAATTCCATTCCATAGTTGGATTGACTAGTAACGTGGACCATTTTCTCCCTCAGTTAATTCATTAATTCCAACTGGTGACATAAATGGAGTGAAGGAAGATCAATGATTGGAAAAAAAAATCAAGCAAACTATAAGACACTAGTTTAAAAGTTCAGTTGATGATACACTGGCCTTTATTATTGTGTTTATACTGGTGAACTAAAGGAAGATAAGAATCTTTTTAAAAACATCAGAATGCAAACTATTCAAAACATACACATAAAATCTAGATTTAGATTTGCCAAAGGTAATTAGTTTCAGAGAAGGATATTAATTTGATGAAATAATTTGCTACAAGTTTCATGATATATAAGCTTTCCAAATTTAGCTGTGAACTTTTGGTGATGATTTTAAAACCAGAATAATAAAGAACAAGTTTTAAAGTGGCCTTGCTAGTGGAAAATCAATAAGGCATTAGGAGCCGTTTCAATCTCAGTGCTAAGCCCAACAAACAGGAGACATGTTAACAGTTACTGATAATGGGATTGATATGCAGACAAATATGCTACAGATTTGGAAGTGTAGGGTCATGCTTTATCCAAAACATATTAAACATGACACCATATATAACCAAATGCTCCCACAAAACTCATTTTTCATTTTGATAAAAAATGTGGGTCATTAGTTTCTGGAGACATCAATAGTTCTTATGAACTTTAGGGTAGCAGATGGGTGGATTATAACAACTCAATGTTTACATGGATAATGTTTTGTGGCAGAGAAAAGATAAAACTTTAAAATCTTTAGCCAGGTATTTCTGTATTAGCAAAGCCCAAGGATTAGGTGTGTTTAATGCTAACAGCTCATTCTCTTATTCTTATGGGAACCATTACCTTCTCTGACACTCCATGCTCTTTTGCTGAATACAGAAGATGGCTTTTATTTCCCATGCGGAGTTCTCCATCTTCTTCAAAACTGCTAGCATCATCATCATCATCTGAGCTTCCAGGGTCTGTGAGAGACTGGCAGTCCTGAGTAAAGGTTTGTGGCTTTTGATAGCTATGTTCACTTGTTATATACGTTCCTTCCATTTTCAGAGGTGGTTCTCTGTGGTTCTGTACATATTTTTTTCCCTCTGAGTTAGCTATGTCCTGAAGTGTCAGTTTTTTCTCTGCTCCAGCTACTGTCTGATCCTGGTCTTTTCTCTTCCCAGAACAAGCCCAGAGACGAAGATCAGGATGATGTTTATTCCTTAAAAGAAGAACGGAGACATAGCACTTAGGAAAAGAATGACAACAACCTGAAAATTGTAATAGATTTGGTAACCATGCGAGAAATAGGACAGGATCAAAGAAAAATTTGTTCTTAAGTTGATTCATCTAGCATTTTATCCAAAATTCAACCCCCTCTCAGTTTTAAAGAAATACTACTCAGAAAATCAACAATGAACTTATTTCTGTTGATTAAAGTCACTGATTGATACACACATGTCTTTATATACTTTTCACTGTCACTGTATGATATATAAACTTTATGCAAGCATATTTTATAACCTTTAGTCAATCAAAAATAAAAGCTGTATTCATGAGAAAAGTTCTACAACTAAACACATAAAAAACAAAAGTCTATTCCACTGTAGCAATTTTAATTGCGATATAATTTTGCGGACTTTTTCTATACATCCAAAATTATGTAAAAGAGGAAACTGAGGGGTTGGAGAGGAAATTAAGGAGCTAAGAGCACTTTCTGCTCTTGCAGAGGATCTGAATGGTTTAGTTTCCTGCACTACACCAGGTGGCTCATAACTGCCTATAACTTCAGTTCCATGGACTCAGTGCCCTCTTCTGCACACACTTGATGTATACACATACATGTGGGTACTAACATATACAAACAGGAACAAATAAATCTTTGTATTTTGTGTTTTTTTTTTTTAAAGAAAAGTATACTTTAAGAAATTGTTTATACAAATAGGACTCCTCATACCTTTCCTTTTTCCTAAACAGCACATAGTGGGCATCTAGCCACACCAGTACACACAGACTTTATTTATTTAGACTTTAATGGATAAATAATATTAATTGTCAATCTAGTCTATCCCATCAGTTCTCCACTGATAGATGTGTATGCACATGTATCATTGAACACAAGTTAAAATACTGCACTCAGACCAATTTCCAGATAAGGAACTGCAGAATATATATTTTTATTTTAGTTACTATACAATTGGCCTCCTGGGAAGGGTCGTTATTCATATTGACTGTGGTCTATAGTAATGCTCAAGCAAAGCAGGGTTCTGCTCAGAATAAAGTACAAGATTACTCAGAAGTTATGACTCCTCCTAAAGGCTCAACAATGGCTGCAAATTAGGGAACCCTGACTGCTCTTCGGGCTGATGAGAGAGGGGGAGTTGATTGGGGGAGGGGGAGGGAAGTGGGAGGCGGTGGCGGGGAGGAGACAGAATTTTTAATAAATAATAATAATAATAATAATAATAAAAAAAAAAAACCAAAAATGTTCGCACTGTGGGAGTCAATGAGAAAGTCTCTGACTTTGTTCACTAGGGCATTAAGCTAATATTCTTAAACTTAAAATGGATAATGGCAACATTTGGATATGTACTACTCAATAAAATAGTTATAAGTCCAAAAAAAAACAATGGCTGCAAATTAATAATTTCTAAATGAAACTCTAATCAGTTTTCTTCTAGTATTTATATACACATTTATAATTTCTCATTTTATCATCTTTTATCTTTTAGACTTTTAGCAATTTAATATCCAGAAAATAGTTACTTAAAATTCTCAGTAAGTAGAAGGCATACTAGGAAGAAACCTAGTTCTTTGCCTCCACAGTCCAGTGGAATGAATCTTGCCAGTTTGGAGAGGTGACATGACACTCTGAAAACCTATACCTAGAGCTGGGCCTGGTAGCACACACTTATAATCCTAATTCAGAAGGACTTTAAGGTGCAAAGCCTACCTAAAAGGAATGATGGTTTCAGTATATATGCAATGTACAGAGTAGAGCGGGCTCAAATCTAGCCAGCAGGCAATGATGGAAACATATCTAGGGAAACTAGCTGTAAAAAGACCTGAATGTCTAAGAAATCATACTTCATTTAAAGATTATGTTTTGGTATAGCTGGAACGATTGGTCAAAACAGTAAGAAGGAAGGTATGCAATAAAATCCTATTATTCAAGATCTTCTGACAGAGGCAGCACGAAGAAATTACAGCATAACAGAAGCTAATGTTCTGTGTCATTAATGTGAATGCTGCTATCAGGAGTGAAGAATAAAGCAAGAGAAGAACAGAGCCACAGAAACTTATCAGGTGAAATTAAACTCTGTTGTCTGGCTGAGACAACAGAGTAGGCAGAAGAGCACGTCAAAAACACAGCAGTTCCTGGGGCAGCTGAGGACAGAGAACCTGAAATGACCCTATCCTATAGCCATACTGATGAATATCTTGCATATCACCATAGAACCTTCATCTGGAGATGGATGGAGATAGAGACAGAGACCCACACTGGAGCACTGGACTGAGCTCCCAATGTCCCAAGGAGGAGCAGAAGGAGGGAAAATATGAGCAAAGAAGTCAGGACCACGAGGGGTGCACCCACCCACGGAGACAGTGGGGCTGATCTATTGTGAGCTCACCAAGGCCAGCTGGACTACGACTGAAAAACCATGGGATAAAACCGGACTCTCTGAATATGGCAGACAATGAGGGCTGCTGAGAAGCCAAGGACAATGCCACTGGGTTTTGATCCTACTTCATGTTCTGGCTTTGTGGGAGCCTAGCCAGTTTGGATGTCCACCTTCCTAGACCAAGATGGAGCGGGGAGGAGGCGGAATTCTTTTTTTTCAATAAAAAATTATATTTAAAAAAAAAAACAAAAACACAGCAATCTCAGACTCACAAAAAAGGGCATGGGGCCTCTGGATGCAAAAGGGAAGAAGTATGAAATGTTGGGAGTAGACCATCCACTTTATATAAAATAAAAGGATCTTTCCTGTGTTCTTTAAATAAGGCTGGCCTGGCTTTAGAAGAAAATGAGCACAACCCCTCAAAACTAGCCAGACTTTAGGTAGAAGGACCTGGGCTTTCCTTAAATGAGACTATCCTCAGGCTAAAACATTACAGTGCACAGCAGCAAAGGTGATCCAGAATCTGTTTCCACCCTCACCCTTTCGGAGTTTTAAGCTGACTGAAGAACACATCACCCTAGTTGACTAAATTCATTGTATATTACATCAGAGAGTGAAAACAGACTTACCACAGCAGCTGCGGTTAGCTCTGTGCACACAACATGAGCTCTAAAATCTTTTGACATAGTAGGATTTGAATCAGGTAGACAGAGCTTGCCAACAAATAGTTAATCATTTTTTCTTACTTTTAAAAAGTAGATGTCTTTTAAATAGTCTGTCTTCTGAAGTACTACTCTGGACCTCCAAAAGACTACCTGATATAAACTATATTACAATCTGTGAAGACAATTTTATTTCTAAACCTCCTCCCAATAAAATAATTTTTTAAAAAACCTATTTAAATTTATTTCTTTTAGTTTGTCTTTATATTTATGATTAACTAATGTTATACTTTTATTTGTAAAATAAATAAAAGATTTGTATTTGTATTCAGATTGTAAGAATGGGACTGCAAAGCTAAGCTCAGATCTGTGTATAACTAGTTCCTGGGAATCAACCCTCTCCTTGCCTCTACAGGTACCATGCCCATGTGATACACATTCATAAATGCAGTCACAAAATAAAAATAAAATATTAAAAAATTGTGTAAGGCAGTGTGAGTCAGTTCACTTACTTTAGTATCCCAATCTTCAGCTGTAACCCATGCAGGACTTCAGTCACACCATAGACATCAGCAAGCAGATGATGTGTGGAAACTATCTTTTTGGCATTGAGATGAGAATAATTTTCTTTTAAAAAAGACAACCCATACATTCTTCCATTATTCAACCATTCTTTATCATAGCGATATTTTGCACTCCATCTCTGACCTGCAGATGAAGTTGAAATTAAAATTATAAAGGATCCTATTTATTCAGATCCTTCCCACTAATGCTCCTCATTAAGACAAGTTCTACCACTAAAAGTGGCCTCTAAACTGTACTAGATAGCACGCTGAGGAAAGTTGAGATGTCAAGAGCTCCTTAGCACTTTTGGTGAGCCTATCCATGAGAAGGAATGCCACTGAGGGTGTGGCCAGTGGCAGATGATACCTGCCAAGAGAACTCTGGTGAACTATTTTCAATATTATAAATCAGCCAGCTGTCCTCTAAGATGGCTGGCAGAAACCACAGGTTTCTTTCACTAACGTGATCATACCCAGATGAAGTAAAGCTATAGTTAAGCAAGTACAGATCCTATCTTCATGACAGTGATCTCACACAACGCTACAATATCCTAGACCTCAATGCTAAATACATATCAGGTCCTCTTAGATGCGCCTGTGTTTGTGTAACTATGAGGATCATGAATAGTTTGAATCAGTCATCATTCCTAGATGTTTACAGATAGAATGTATTCAAAAAAAGCAATCGAAGGGACAGTGATAGGCTGTATTTGTTATTGAAGACATACAATGAATAGCAAACATCTATAATAGAAGCATAAACAATAAATTAGTGTTTATATCCACATAGCTCTGAACAATTCTCTTTCTTTTTTGTTTACATGTGTGAGGCCAGAGGCTATGCTTCTTTATTTCTTTTCACTTCAGTTGTTAAGACAGGATCTTCCGTGGAATCTGGAACTTACGGCCCAGCTAGACTGGTTGGCCAACAAAGCCCAGGGGTGCCTTCTGTCTCTGCTTCCACACTTCTGGGATTCTAGGTATGCCTAGCTTTTACATGGATACTAGAAATCAGAACACAGGTCTTCCTGCTTGAATGAAAACACCTTACTAAGCCTTCCTTGTATCTCTCTGAATTCTTATATTTTTTTTTTCCTTTGTCTTTTTGGTGGGTTTGGGAAGAGTACACTTGACTAACTAGTTATTTTATGCCTTGGTAGCTGAAACTATATTCTACAGGTAGAACGTGGTACTTAGCATAGAGGAGGGCATAACAAAGCAAGTACAAAGGACTGGGAGCTTCATTTCAGTCTGCCACTTAGTGGCGCCTCTTTAGGCACAAACATGTGACTTCCCACATCTAGCTGTTTCACCTAAGAAATAAAAGATATAGGCAAGGCTCTGGAACCCCATTTATTCTACAATAACTGTGTAGGTGGCACTACCCAAAACTTCTAAACTCATCAGATGGACAGCAGGCAATGAACATTGGTCCACTCAAACCAGTATAAATAAGGCCAGCTAGAAATCAATACATAGGAGTAGCCAAAAGCTAGCTACAGGAGAAAGCCATAATCTCCCTTTCGTTAAGATGGTTGGTATGTCAACATGTCTACATACATGTGTTTGTGCAGGTGATTACTAGGATAGTCATACTGTAACAGGCAAAAAGTATCTTCAACCCACATTATGGCAGAGGAGTCTAGCTAACCAAGAAGTGCAGGTGCTCTACACAGTGGCCATACTCTGGAGTCCGCGTCACACAACCCACACGGGGCGGAGGGCCTCACCCGGAGGGTCCCGACAGATGTAGCAGATGTACTGCTCCGGAATGCTGTCCTCCAGGAGCCCCATGCACACACTGTGCTGCCAGCACAGGCACTCTTCACACTGCAGAGAACAGAAGAGACCCATAGTGCTGGCTGAAATGGTACCCTCAGACCAGGATAGAAATGGCACTCTCAGACCAGGACAGGCAAGGGAAGACACACATTGTCGCCTTTTAACTAGCTGACCTACTTTCTGGCACTGCCAGTTAAAGACCTATGTGCCATAAGAAAAAGTCATGTTTAAGACAAATTTTATCATTGAAATAGTCAACTATCTAAAAAACTATTTTATATCACATCTATTAAAATACACTTTAATAAACTACTTAAGAGAAATGCCCCATGTTCTCTCCTGATTCATAGACAATCAAATCCTGAAAACACTGAGGCAAATCTCTAAAATGTCTGTGCAATGACACTAAGGTAATACTCGTGGTAAAATTCTAAATTCACAGCACCTTCATCTGAGAACACTATCACCACTGACAAAGAAGGTGGTTACCTTTTTCATTCCTGTAGTCTATGTTTCCTAATTTTCCTACATACCAACACAAATACGGGCCATGCTGCCCTGATTTCTCAGAGGCACCCGTCTTAGAAGGAAGCATTGTTTCCCCTTATAACCAAGTTCTTTTCTCTTTGGGGAATCCTGGACATTTGGGTTTTGATTACCACTCCCCAAAGGGTAACTAATTATTACCCAAAAAGTAACTGATTATTAAGTGTCAGCAAAGCCATGCTGTGCTCAACCCTCCATTGTGGAGGAAACCTCACCTTATGGACCTTTAAACATTTTAGTCTGAGGGCCTCAATCTGTTAACACAGAGCCTACAATGGACAGTGATAATCACAAACCGTGTCTGCGTCATTCAGTGGAGAGACTTCCTAACCAGTACTGTTGGAGCTCAAAGCACGGCAATGTGTTATAAACTACCTTGTGAGGGATGGCCAGTAAAGAGGAGAAGAGCTCTTATGCACCTACTCAACACCCACGTGATCCAGAACTGCAGGGCAGAGGCTGACCAAGTACCTGGATCATGAAGCCATTTTCCTCATCCATTTCACAGATACATCGCACAATCTCATTAATAGCATCATCTTCATCCTGAGACTCCTCAAAATTAGTTGAATCAAAGTCTTGATTGTACTCATCTCCACTCAAAAGCAGACTCTCTGTGGAAGAGTCATCCAGAAACTCCACATCCGACAAGTCTAGAACACATGAAAGTGCATACCATTTCCATGTCACTTATCAGAAAGAATGGAGCTATGGGAAGCGAGTGTAAGCATTTCAGCAAACAAACACATGTGAACTGAGTACCTGCCTCTGGAAAAAAAAACAGTTCATCTTTAAAGGTTGTGTTGATCAGGTGCTTTCCATCTCATTTATAATTACACTGCTGAAAGTAATACTAACTAGCCACTACTCTGCCTGCTAACACAGGCTAATGGTTCAGGCTGATACTGACAAAAAAACTTATTAGTTTCTATACAGTTTGCAAACTTTTGATTGAATGTTCACAAATATTAGCGCCATTCTGGTTGTAAAAGAATGAGTTTTATAATTTGTACTATAGAAATAATAATCTTTTAATCAACTATGATTGCACTTCGTATGCCAAGCATTATATCAAGAATTTACACACAACATATAATGTGGTTAAACTGTGCAGCCAGGTAGTGATAAAGGCAATTAAGCATCAACTGCTTAGCAGGGCTGGTGGCTCATACTTCTAATTTCAGCATTTGGGGGCTAAAATAGGACAATCAAGAATTTGAGGTCATCCTGGGCTACAAAGTAAGACACTAAATTGATGGCAATCATAATATAAAAAAATTTTAAACTATTTTATTAAAAGGAAGTAGTTTACAATTAACATAAACATACATGGTCTGAATATCAGGTTTCATAGTACTGGCATACATACTTAAGAAATCCACCAGAGAGTCTTGTTTATATAATTGACTTGCAAGTATTAAGCATATGTTTGGTTCAATTTGGGGGAGGAGCAATTGAGTCACTGGGGTGAAAGTTACATAAGATATACATATCAACGTTCTTCTTACACTATCACAGGAGAAGTCACAGGATAATGATTTTGAGCAGCTTTATGAGACCTGCTCCTTTCAAACTGCTACCCCTCAGCTCTCATTGCTATGTCCCAGGACAGTGTTCTTAAAGGAGAGCTTCCAGATCAGGCAATGCTGGCATCACCTGAATATTTGTTCATACAAACTCTGAGGGTAAGGCTAAAAGAATGTGTTTAACAAGTTCTCCGGGTGGCTGTGTCAAACACTGATGGTTGAGAACCTCTGCCTCTTTCTTTCTCCAAGCAAGATAGGGTAGACAAACAGCAAGAGGGTGCAGTCCTGTGAGTCTCTACTCTCTCAAGTTTTGTCACTTCAGATCCATCCCTTGCCTACAGTACTCTTGAACAAAAGCCAACCTGCAGATCCTGATGGCTCATGGGAAGGGTCACATTATAAGTTCCCCAGAGTCACCAAGCAGCTATTCTATCTTAACAACCTCTGTGCTCTGTGGTTGGACTCAAGACTATAACATTTTAAAGGCAAGGATTATGATGTGCGCATCTGGTCCAGTTAAAAAAAAAAACAACAACAAAACCACTGGACCAAATGGAAAAAGGAACTGTGCCTGCTGGTAAAGAGAATAGTGGGAAGAGAGGAGCTTTTTCTTAACCCTCCCCACTACCTCAAACTTTTCAAAATTAAGATCTTGAAAGTCACTTCTTGCCTATTTTTAACAGTAAGGTAAGAAAATATTCTCCCTCTTAGAAGATGAGTTGGCCTGGAAAGGATTAGGTGGTTAATAGGCCAAAGAACATATAACACTATTGCACCCACATAATTATTTAAACAAGCATCTGCCTAATGAACTATAAGATTTGGGTAATAATAAAATATTATTAGTTAGTAGTTTGCATTTAAGTCCAATGTTGAGATTTTCCTATTAGCTTCTATAATTACTATCAATTGAAAGGCTTCCTTGACCAGCAACCTAAGAAGTATACTTATTCTCCATTTTATACTGAGGAATCTCAGGTCTTATTATAGCCACTACACAGTCACACATACTTTCACCACTAAGATCAACGGACAGAATTGCCCTCGGGTACTGATAGGCTGTAGTTTTATCTGTAAATGTGCTTCGTGGAGCCAAAGAACTCCCAGAAGATCGAGTTAATGGAGAAGGGCACCTTTCCAAAAAGTCTAGGGAACTGTCTTCATAGTCGGAATAGTCTGCAATATGAAAACAGAAAGACACATTAATAAAGTTTCAAGGAATCAGGAGTCACCACAAGTCATGAGAATACACAAAACCATACAACCACTTTCCCTGTCATCTTTGACCAGCTACATCATTATGCAGCTGATGAATATGTTGGCAGGAACAAGCGAAATCAGTAACTCCATATAGTGTAGATAACTAGACTGCCAGAATCTACATGGTTATCAGTAAACTCTTAAAATGAAGGAATGATAAAGGGTCATGTCTACATTTCTCTCCATTGTTTTCACAGCTATACCTCCAGCAAGACAAATATGAAGGAATAAGCCTATTTCTGTCAGTTAGGTAAGAGGTTCTCCTAGATGTCTAGCATAACTGTACTGATAATTTAATCAATTTTACAAAAGCACACATAAGACAAACCTTTGAAGGAAATGAACTTGTATGCCAAAGACCTGCTCTTCTCAGCCTGGGTGAGTCATGCAAGCAAGAAGGGCTCATATAGCTTACCGAGGGAGGAGTCTGGGAATAGAGGGAGAAAAGCATGGGTGGGAGCCAAGGTGCTAGGAAGCACTGAAGTCAAAAGCACAGCGCATGATTGTCAAGTTCATTACTGCTGGGGCAGTATGGGAGATAAGTAGGACAGGAACTGAGAGCAGCTGCAACAAAGTACATGGGGCTCTTTGCTGTTTTTTCTGTTTTAGGCTTTATTCTAATATAACCAATAGCCATTCACAGGTTTTAAAGGAAGGCAGGATGACACATGGGCTCACTTCATTTCTGCAAGACCACTCCAATAGTAGGACAGAACAGGAAGCAGAGGAAACATGGAAAAAGGGGAATCTTGGTCATAGGCCATAGCAGTGGTCTACACAAAATATGCTGGTGACTTGGACTAGGAAGTTGAGAAGGAACATGCAGTAACAGTAGAATGCAAGCTGAGAACAGTAGTGGGTGACATTAGGATTGTTTTTCAAGGTTTTATTTAAGGAATCAAGTAGTGATGGTAGTCTGTGACGGGGCTAGGGAGTAAACAGGGAATGGGAAATAAGAGAAGAAACAGGTAGTTAGAGAGCAAGATTTTTGTTTTAGATGGAGAAAACTACCTAGACTCCATCTATATGAACCTAAAGAGGCAGTGTGGAGTGCTCAGAAATGCCAGAGACAATCCTTTCATTTTAACAGGAACAGTGGAAAAGATGGACATGCTCAGGGAAATGGATACATGTGGACAGAAAGCAAATTTTCACCTCCTGTGTCTTTTCTCAACTGAGCATGACTAGGGCAGGTCAGAGAGTAAATAGTTGCAAGGGCAAGTTCATAGGTACATAGTCATGACAGATCTGGTTGCTACTCAGTTCAGTCCTCCATGTATGTTCATGCTCTAATTGAACCTATACACACTTAAGTATCATGGTAAAGGGGAATTCAAGTTGCAGATAGAATTAAACTAATGGGATGTCTGTAAAGGAGGGAACAAGCTATCCCTGTGGGCTCAGTGAAATCCTAGGAGCCTATTTCAAAATGATAAAGGCAAAAGAATCAACCCAGGTAAGATCTGACTGCCTGGTGCTCCTCTGAAGATAAGATGAGAAGACTGAAGCCAAGACACACAGCAACCTCTGAAAACCAGAAAAGCAAGGAGCATTGATTATTTATGGACTATTTGTTGGAGCCTCCAAAAAGGAATCAAGGATTTAGATTAGAGAACTATTTGGACTTCCGACCTCCAAAATTTGAAGATGGTTTGTAAACCATTGTCTAGGAGAGCTTACACAATGATCACCATACAAACTAGAATATAACTAACCTGCCACCAATTAAGGACTCTCTGCAAAGATGAGAGTTTAAGTAAGTTTTGTGTGCTAATTAACTCTTAATACTCTTAAAACTCTAGTGAATTGAGTTTGGCTACTAATGTTATTTTATGAATCAAAGAATCAAGGCCGAGTACATTGAGTACACTGTTCAAAACAGTCCACTGTCACTGCATTCACACCCATAAGTCCTGGAAGACTGATTCCAGGAAGCTCACTCTTAACCAATAACCTCTAAGAGGAGTAGAATTAAAACGTGTGGAAACTGGAATGTCTGGTAAAGCCCAGGTTTCTCTCTACCATCCCAGGATACAGGAAGTAGGAACACTGCCAACCCATCCTGCTGTTGTCAAATGATGGAGTGATCTTTACATAATATGACTTGACAGCAACTGAGCCATTTGCATAACTCCATGTTATCATCTAGGCAAGCATGGAAACAGTGATTATCATACTAAATACAGTGTCTAGCACTGCACAATGATAACCTCAGTTAATCCTGATGCTACTCAGATGAAGCATAAAATGCAGTAACCATTTTAGAGGAGAGAAGACTGAGACATAGGAAATATAAATGATTTGTCAAAGGTTACTCAGTTGTAAATGTTATGCCCAAGAAATGAAACCTGTAACTTATAGTGACTGCTTTCTGGGCAAAAGGAAATGAAGTAGAGGCCAATAATATAATAGTGAAAGAAATCGTAACTTGATGCTAAAAATCAAACATAGCTAACACTTAATTGGTCTATACTACATTAGCAAATAAATACAATGACTTGGCATTCTACAGTCCACATATACATCTCCACTTCAATCCCCTCTAGCTATCAGGAAGAAAGTCTTTTAGGTTGCAAGGGTTACGTGAGAGTACCAATCCTGCCCTTCTTTGATCCCTCCAGCTTTGAGGCTGACTTTCTAACACTGTTACAGAACTATCAAGCTATCCAGGCATTTATGTGTGTGTCCTATCACTTACACTAGATACACCAATGCTTGTATCATTGGTGGAAACTCTTTCCACTGTAGTTTTGGCATTTTGGCATCTCTAGCTCTACTTTCCTTTGATCTCCAGGGCCTTTGGTCTCATAGTAACATACACATGGAAGAGACCTCTGAAAAGGAACAAAGCTAAAAACTGGTAAAATGTCATTCATAAATCCCCAAATGGCAACTTACCATGCACATACTGAACACAATGTCAGCTTTATATCTGGAAAAGCAGTTCTGATAATAAAAGCCTATGCTAACCCATTACTGCATGGAATGATTATAAAGAGCTACTTGAATAAATGATTACTTTCCTAAATGACACCTATACTAACAGGTGAAGACAGGACATTTCAGTATACCACCAGAGACAAGAGAAAACTTGTTCAAGGCAAGAATACAGTCTGAAGCAATCTTTAGGGCAAAGGAAGTAAAATAAACAACCTAGCTTCATGGTTAAAGTTAAAAACTAAGACTGAAGCCTACTGTACAGGCTTGAATCTGATTCTCACTACCTGGCAGCTATATGACATAAACAAATCTTTGCTACATTAGCTATAAAATGCAACTATCAGGCTGCACTTCAAAGGGTAACATAATAAAATAAATTCATATAAATGAAATCCTCAGATACTGTTTGGTAAACAAAAAATAAAACAGGATATGCAAAACACCACTGAGTGGTAAATAAAAGAATTAAATTCCCCCACTGTGCTAATGTTAGACTCAAACATTTAGAATAAGTCTTAGACAACACTGTTCAGCACTAAGTGTCTTTAAAATTTCAGCCATTTGAAATATCTTTCTTTCTGTTTAAAGGCCATTCTAATTAATTATCTGTGACAGAAACACTTCAAAGATGAATGCAAACAACCCAGAATAACTTTATGATTAATACTGAAGATATTGGTGATGACCAAACTTAACTCTCATTTATAAATAGCAAGGTCTCCATATTTGCCATAGCTCTTGTAAACAAAAGTAGAAAAACTTTTTTTTATTACAACATATAAATATATGGGCCAGAGAAATGACTCAGTGAGTAAATAAATATGCTTGCAGCCAAACCTGATAGCCTGAGTTTGATCCATGGAACCCACAAGGTGGAAAGAGGGAACTGAATCCTGCAAGATTTCCTTTGACTTCCATACACATTTTAACATGCACACATACAAATAAGTGTTAAAAAATATGAGAGGTATGGCCGCGTCTTTATTTTAGGAGATTGATGAATTAATTTAAGGTGCAATTTTAAAAATGGCTCTTAATAAAAGGTTACTGAATTGATCCCCACTCCAAGGGTAGATTGTCTTCTGCTAATCCTTAATACCCTTCCTCCCCCAAGGGGATAACTTCCTCCAGCTCATAAATCCTCCCTGTCCCCAGCTTTGCCCTAGTTGTTTCCCTTCTCCACTCTTCAGTGTTTCTGTCTGGTACTGAATGGTGGAGCACACCAGCGCACTGGCACACATCTGACGCACATAGAACTAGTCGTTGCCACTGCCCTGAGCACGGAAGCCAGAATTTATCTAGAAGTTACATTAGCAGGTTGACACTTATTCAGCGGCCCTGGTTAGTGGTATTTATTTACATTACTCTATTGTGTGTGTGTGTGTGTATATATACTCTATTGTATATATAACCTCGCAAGCTGGGGTTGTCTAGGGTATGTATCCTGCAGTGTTTTACATGAAGGAACAAGGACAGCATGGGATGAGGGTAGGTAAGGAACAAGGTAGACACAGGAATGCTTAGGATGCTCAGAATTCCCTGAGAAGTGGTTTTAAGATTATCAACTCACTTGAAACTGAATCTACAAATTTACTCTGGCAGTTTTAGAGTTGGAAAATGTGAAAATGTCATATTCTATAGAAAACTTAGATTTGCAGAGAGAGCTGAAATCTGAAAAATTTGTCTACTTATGATTAACTACTATGACACCTTCTGCCTAAAAGTATGTGTTAAATAAGCTTTATTAAAGGTTTAATGAGTATCAATACAAATATAGCTCTGGGAACACTTAGGTCCTCACACTTACAAGGCACTGAAGTATGTATATTGACTGCACTATCACTTCAGTCCTGTCATTCATTCTTATAAATTATAACTGATGACATATTTATTTCTAATACCTTATTTATAGTCTATTGTTTCAAATCCTCAGTCAAATTGGCTTTTGATATAGATAGTATATTTACTATATTCTTTTCTTTCCTATTTAGAAAATTATACCCTATCATATTATTCTTTGGTGTTTATATTAGAAATATTTTTATTTCATTTTATTTTGTTTTAGAGGCAAGATCTCACACCATAGCCCACATTGTTCTAAAACTTAGTATGTAGCTCAGACTGACCTCAAACTTGTGTAAATGCTCCTCCCTTGCCTCCTGAGTTTTGGGACTGCAGGTGTGAGCAATCACTCCTGGCTTAGAAGTCTAAAGATGCAAGCTGAACTTCTCAGAACCCAGAGGATACTTAGACAGCTAGTTTAGGTGAAATGGAAAGCTTTGCCTTCAGGTTCAGTGAAGAACCCTGTCTAGAAAACTAAGAGAACTATAGAAGAAGACACTATGTTGACAATCTGGTCTCCAGACATGCATGGGCAAGTGCACATGGATACATGACTGTATACATAGACACACACAGACAGAAAGAAAAGAAAAAAAAGACCATGTACACATATACATTTACACATACACACATATACGGTGGGGGAAATAAACTGTCTTCATCATGTTAAAGGGCTTGTGGTTATAGTACTTACTCCACCATATTGCTGAAAATAAAAGACTCCAGTCAGCTGGGACTTAGTTTATAGAACAGACTTGATGGTTTTGGGATGACAAGGCAAAGGAAAGTTACAAGAATGTCTCAGTTCTTAACAACATGGTGGGTTACCTTATCATACCCCTACTTTGGTGGGAGAAAAGGAGAGTTGAACAATCTCAAAATACTATAAAACAGATCTCAGCATACTCACCATGCTGTTTAGATTTCTTTTTCTTCTTTTTCTTTTTCTTCTGCTTTGATTTGTAATGATCTTTGTCTCTCTTCTCTTTTCTCTCCTTATCCTTTTCTTTCCTTTTGCCTAAAACAAATAAAAGTAAATCCTTCAATAATCATGAGCGATCCTTAGTTGCTCCTTTGTGGTTACCCTCAAAGCAGCATGTATGTTTTCATCAGTGATTCCAGTCACCTGCCCAGAGTGGACGGATTCAATTAAACTGTTCGTGTCATGAGTCTGGAACTCTTGCTTAGCTTATTGGACTATAAGAGGGGATCTTCATTAGCAGTGTTGAAAAATCCCAACTCCTGACACCTTAAAGTTAACACAGACAGTAGTTAAAATCTTTAAATGCGTAATAAACTGAAATTCCTACTATGTGCCAAGAAGTTAAATCCCATAATTTAAAAAAGACCTCATTATGGAGACTCAGCAGTTCTATAAATGATTTAATAAGGTTTTAAAGAGTTTTTAAAAGATGGATGGCTTTTTTTCCTCCAGAAAAGAAAATCAAAATTAATTTTAATCAAATTAATCTATACATAGTTCCTTCCATATTTAAGTATTTCCCCTGGTATACATAAATGAAAAGAACAAGAAAAAAAATATTTCATTCTATTGACTATTCTAAAAATCCAAAAAGCATTCTTTTCTTTAATCATATCTACTTTAAACAAGATAAATATGTCTAAGCAATATATCAGAACACTGCATTTCAAATTAAACTGAACAGATATTCTAGAAGCGATTTTTCCAGTTCAGAATGGGCTAGCCCACAATTTTCTAATTATTTTAAGTCAATTTTCAGTGACTCCAGCTAGGTAACTGAAATAATACTTTATATTGTCACCCATCATTTCTTGACTTTTGGTCATTACTCAACATAAGGTAGAAAAGACAGTAGAAAAGTCAGTAACCTTTTAATAAGGCATACTGAAGAACGTGTGAAAAGAATGACTATTTTAACATATCACCCATTACTCTAAGTCTCAGTATTAGATAGAGGTTTATTTTTAAACAGCTATCCATAGTTTTAACCAGAGACGTTCAGAAGCAGTTACTCAGAGAACCCCCACAGAACACACATGAGTATGACTATGCCCTGGAGAGTGGGTGCCTCTGATGCTGAACTAGGTTACACAGAAGCAGATGTTCTCGGCACAGTAAGGAGCACTAGCAGGGCGGGGAAGAGACAGATGCTGTCCTCTGTCAAGCTTTCTAGTCTTTTGCTTAAAGATTACTTTCTGTCCATACCAAATGCAGTGGAGCTTTTTTCTTCCAATTTCACTTTTTTTTCTGTTTTCGATATTCCTGTGGGTTAGGGGGACAAGATGTAAATTTAGTCAGAAAGATAAAAATATGATACAGTTTTTAAAATCACTATTGTTTGAAAAACTCTAAATAAGAATCCTTTCCTACCTCCAGAAGGTCTGCATGATTTTATCACCTGAACTAGTAACCAAAACTTATTCAAGGAATATTTGTGTTCCTTTATACCGCCTGGGTTGAATGCTTGGCTTCTACAATGCATTACTTATATGCTTCGAGTTTGTGGCTTAATGCCTCTGTACTTGTTTCCTTATTGCCAATATGAGTAAGAGTACCTACCAACGTTCTTTTAAGATTGTATGAAACAGAGTATGCAAAATGCTTAGGCTGGTGCCTGGTAAGTATGTTGCTTTACTTTTTCTTTGGGAGTGGGTTATTTGAAGCTACACTATTTCAGAAATAGCGAAAATAGGGCTCTAACCATAAAGAGAAGTTTTGAAAAGGTCCTTAACCATCACTGAAGGTTGATGCAGTACCACAACCTTAGACAACCTAGAAGGTACCGACAGCTTTTTGAATGGCTAACCCATATTATCACTGCTGCTTCTGTGACAATCTGGATACAGATACTATTCAGAACATTCAAAGGAAACTGGCTTTCAAAAACATATAACTTATTTCAATAACATGTAAACTGATATTTGACCTCGTTCCATAAAATCAAGGTAGTATATGTGAATATCACTTGTATATCATCCATATGAATCCCTTATTGCTAGGTAACATAAAAAACTCAAACAGAACTATTTTGCTAATTATTTTTAGAGTACGTAAATGTGAAATGCAAAGGTACACGTATAATAAAAATATACCATGTTAATGATATATATTACCCAATTAGAACCGAAAAAATTGTACCTCACTAACTATAACTAAAGCACCAGATTTCCTTAATGAAGCTTCACAACTTGGCTCAACATTTCTCAATGTCTTGTTTGTGGCTTGGGTTAATCTAAGAAAAATACTGGAGTATATGAAATACATTTTTATTAAATTCCACTTATTAGATTTCTTCTTGATTTTTAAAAATCAATTTATACCAACCATGTAATATATTTTATATGGCTTAAATATAAAACTATCAAAATATTACTCAATTTAAGTGGCAACAAGGCTCTAGAAAGTTTCAGATTAATAAGAATAATGATCATCACATTGATTGTGACAGAAAGAATGAAAGAGACCTCACAGCAAAAATAAACACAGTAACATTGCCCCTTTTATCAAGATGACTGAACACATTCATTACTTCCTTCTGCTGACTACTGGATCATGGAAACTGCAAAAAAAATGTATTTTTCTTAAAACTAAGAAAGCATTTACAGATCAAATAAAGGGAAAAGTGCTGCTTAGGCCATAATGGTGGCATAACATGCAGAAGAAAAACTAACAATGATTCCATCTCCTATGTTCCTAATCTGGATTGCTGAATATCCAGGTGAAAGATAGCTAGGATTTAGGATTGCTTCAGGTGAGAGAGAGAGAGAGAGAGAGAGAGAGAGAGAGAGAGAGAGAGAGAGAGAGAGAGAGAGAGAGATCAAAAGAACCATCAAATTATCTACATTAAGGGAGTTCAGACAGGTGGAGCACACAGATAGTAATGGCAGCAGTCCAGCACTGCAGACCAAGGATGGCACAGAAAAATACTCAACCATTCTGAGTGGTTCTAGGAAAGCAAGTTCCAGACTATGCTGGCTTCCTGCCTAAGACTTCACAGATGGTCAGCTTTCAGAAACAAAACTGGGAACTTGACATGGGGTTATCAATATTTTATATGATAAAGGACATTAAAATGAACACAGAGATCTGCAATATTGGCAAAATTTTTAGAAGTACCTACAAATAGAAAAACAAAACAGACCTTTTCTAGATTCAACAAAAAAATACAAGTGGTTTTATAAACTATGATTGTTATTATAATACTACGTGCTACAATTTGCAAACCTAAGTATTAGGGTATTAGTACAAAGAAAAATGATCTTTAAATTTTCTCAAGAGGACATTTTCTTCAAATAAATTCTTAGAGCCACTGTAATAGAAGAACAAAAGCAAAGGGCTTTCTTGACTTCAGTAAGAAAAGGAGAAGCCTGACCACTCTCCTATACACATCTGCAGAGTGAGGAGCGCTGAGTAAGTCTTCCAGCTTCCAGAGTGCAACAAAATGTAATCCTGGGGGAAAAGCCATGAAAATTGTGTGTGTGTGGGGGGGGAGCAGATAACAGAAAACACGATTTCAGCTTTGTTTCGAAAAGTTCTAGAAAACTTTAAACAGTTGTTAAACAGTAAATGTAGAGTCAGAATCAAATATTGAGATAGAAATGAATGCCATTTAAAAGGTAGTCACAGTCAAGAGCATGTGGACCTACTGCCATCCTCATTTAGAGTACTCTCAGACCCATCTATGGCTTTCTTGGTGATAACACATGCTTACATTAACCAGATAATGCAATCCCTGGACTCATTACCAAAGATTTATCAGAGGTCTCTCCTCACTTAACTGTGACAATCAACATATTTACATGCCTATTATTTTTACATTTTATTTACAATGAGTTCAAGAAATTACATTGAATTTCATCTAAAACTAAACTAAATTTGCCAAAAGTTGAATGGCCTGCTAATGTACATTCTGATAATATAACGATATAGTGCTCATACGTTTATCAGTCTAATACTTGTATCCACGTTAACTAAAATACTCTAATAAAACAAATATTTCTTGATATTTTCTACTGATTTGCTCAAAAATATAAAAATAAAAGTATATTTCAATGTGTCTCCCAAAATAGGACTAACTAAAATTGTTTAGAATTATACTCATATAATATATTAATTCCAATTTTATCTTAATGGAGGCTACTTAAGAATGGCTGCCATTCTAAAACTATTTGAAAATTATAAGTGAAAGTTAATATTGTCATATCATGATTTTTCTTTCAAATGACTTTAGACTCTTGAAATGAATGATGAATGATACAATAAATAAGTAATCTAAACTTCAGAGCTGGAAGTTGCCACAGACATTACCTACTATAAAATTCTCATTATAAAAATTAAAAAAAAGCAGTGCTAAGAAAGTAAATGATTTCAATTTTGCTGAAAGAAAGTGAGAACAGAGGGCAAGCAGATGGTTCCTGTCACCTTAGTAATAGCACACCTTCTTCTTGGTCTGAGGGCTTCTGAGGGCCTTATTTTCTATTTTCTTCCCTTGTATACAACATATCTTGTGTCTCTTTTTTAAACTTTCAAATGTTTATTTAAACTATTTATTGTGTGTGTGGGTGTATACATATCCATGGTGCACTTGGTGGTCAGAGGACAATTTACTGACTGGAGCCAGTTTTCCCTTCCACCTCATGGACCAGGGACTGAAACTCCAAATCTCAAGCGTAGGGAACACCTCTACCCACTGACTTATCTCTCTTTGCCCCACTTCTAATGCTTAAGAATTCTTTATCTTCTAATAAGCAGCTCTCATTTATATGTGTATTTCAGTTACTAGCTTTAGTTCTTTGTAAATGCAGAGTGTATCCTGAGTGCAGTTTCTGTGTCCCTGTACTGTGTCCTTTACCTTAGGCAAGATTTAGACAGGACACAGATATCCTTAGACCCAGGTCAGGAAAGGTTTCTTTTGAAAAGGATCCTTCTTAAGAAACTTGATCTACTTTTCCTCCCAGAGAGTAAGAGAAGTAAGATTTCTGAAGTTGAATCTCTTTCTCTGATTCACTGGCTATTAAAAAAAGCATTCTGATACTTATCATAACACAAAATCAAGGGTGTTGGGTATTTTTGTTATTTTGTTTTGATATCTTAACTTTCAGAAAAGTACCATTTCTTTTTCTTTAACTTATTGCTAAAGTGGGCAGCAACAATATTCCGAACCTGAGAGTCAGTCATGTAGGCATCCATCCCAGTGGAAGAATGTAGATCAATTAGTGCAAGCTCATAATCTCTATTGGAAAAACAATTAAAAGCAAAGTTTAACCTGGTAAGAGTCCTAAGTTTGCTAAACTACTTCCCAGCTAACTATCATTCTCACCAGTTAAGCTCCCCAGGAGTTTCAAGTTTAAAAAGCTGCCAATAAAGTTCTTGTAAGCAATTCCTTATAGAGGTTTAAAATAGAGAAACCGAATTTATTTTTATAATTAGGATAAACACCCACCAAATGCATGTACACATACACTCATTTACATGCATACATAAAGAAGAAACAAAAACCTGGCTTTTTAACTCTAGATGTACATCAACATAGGGAACGAACAGAAATTCAAAATAACTTCAAGATAGTATAGAATATTTAGGTAACAAAAATATTAAGAAAGCCAGATATGATGGCACATGCCTACAATCTAAGCACTCTGGAAGCTAAAGCAAGAAAACTGAGACTTCCAAACCAGTTCAGGGTACATATTATATTTCATACTACCTGAGCTATGGACATAGCTGAGATCATGTTTCAAAGAAACAAAACAAAAAGCTACTACCAAAACAGAAAAACACGAAGAGAAAAAAGCATGCAGACCACATAGAAGTTCACTGAAAGTAAACAAATGGACCCAATTTTAAATAAAAAATACAGCATAAACTGCATTACTTTCCTCAAAAAGAAAAAATTCAAGAGTCACAGAAACAAATTCTTACCTTGTCCCGTTCAAATACCCTGTATACACTATACATGATTATGTACATCCCAACTTTAAGTAGCTAGCTTAGAACTATGCACTTGCTTGTTTTAAGCAAATATCTAGAGTACCCGAGGTAGGAAGACCCAGCCTACACATGGGTAACCCCATTTCATGAGCTGGGTCTTGGATTGAATTAAAAGGAGAAAGCAAGTAGAACACTAGCGTTCATCCGTCTGTTTCCCGACTGTGAATGTGATAAGATGAACTGTCAAACGCTCCTGTCATTTTGTCTTCTCATTTTATATTCCCTAGAACTATAAGCCAAACAAACCTTTCTCTTCAAAAACAAAAACAAGCAAAACTGCTGAGCACTGTGCTCGTAAATATTAAGCTCACTTACATGCATACCAATAAGATTACAGTTCCACAAACAGATCTGTAAATGTAGTGCATGAAAATCCAAAGTTTTCATTTTCTTTGGAAATTGTCTTGCTATTTTCAGTTTCTGTGGAGGGGACGGCATGAATGAGAGACAAAGATGGGCTGAGTCTCCAGTGCAAATCTAGCCCTAGAGTATTCCTCAAACAGGAAAACAGAGCTCCTGTTACCAAAACAGAACAGCCAACCAAAACTAGCCACCACCATGCACACCATCCAAATTGCATGATGTGAAATTACATGTGAGTGGCTCTAACTGCCCAGGACTGAACACTTCAAACTGGATCACCCACATTTAAATAGCAGGAATCGCTTGCTAAAAAACTACAAGCAATGTAACAGATGCTAACCCCATGAAGATCCTTCTAAAATGGGTCATTCCCTCCCAGTTTCCCAACCCTCCAGCCCTTTGCTGTACACACTCCTTCTATTACTGCCATGTCCACTGCTCTGTTTTATATGCTGAAGAAACCGGATTCTTTCTACACTCATGTGATGTGGAAAGGGTGAATCCTTTACCTACTGACCTACAACCCACCAAACTCTCCAGTTACTGCTATCATTTTAAAAGAGAAGACAATGGTTGTGCCTTCTCTTTGCTCTTGCATAATTCAACATTATGAACATTAATGACTACCTCTCCAAGCTAGTCAATCATATAGCTACAAATCTGCCAGAAATTTAAAGGGAAAACAGACAAACCAAACAAAAGAGGACCCACTTAATCTATCTCCTGGTTAGAAGCAAAATCATCTAGAGAAAGGATTTTAGTGTACAAACACTGTTTCGATGTTTTTTTTTTTTTTTTTTTTTTTTTTTTGTAAAAAAGGTGTATTTGCCTGCATGTCAATGCACCACATTTGTACTATATTTTTAAGAGGCCAGAAGAGGGCACTGGATCCTCTGGAAGTGAGGTTACAGATGGTTGTGAGCCATCTGTTTGCTTGGTATTAAAGGCAGGGATCTCAGGAAGAGTACAGTACTCTTTAAACTACCAAGCCATCACTCCAGTCCTACATGACACTATTTATGACACGTACTTCTATTGATCTGTACTTCAGTCTTATTACAATCAATTCAAATATGTATTTTAAGGAACATACAAATATCTTCACATACACATCAAAAATCATTTTTCCAGTAGGTACATGATATTATGACATTAAGATCATTCTCATATATTGAATGCAGTGAGAAGTTACAGACCATTAAAATAGTACATGGGACCTTTACGAGGAAAACTTCCTTGAAAGGTCAATGATAAGTGAGGAATTTTGTGCAAAAAAAGGAGAAAATTAACTGAATTACTCTAAGATCAGGATAAGATGAATATCTAAGGACAAGAGATCAGATCTGCGCAATGAAAAGCTATCAAAATCAACCAATTTTCAGATGTGGGCTTTTTTTTTTTTAAATAAGGAAACATCATCATTTATAAACCAATTTAAATCTTTATAGGTAAAATGGAATTGTAGATAATTATGTACTTGAGAATACTAACATTACTGCTTTGAAAGAAAGAACAAGTTAAAGGCGGCAGATTAAATTAAGCTACTGATGTCATTTTTTTTTAGTGTGTAGCATGGACAGAACAAAGCAAACTATATTTTGGCTTCATCCAAGAAGCTGCCACGACATTCTTTGTGGAAGATGTTGTTAAACATAAATAATTATTGCCAACACATTTAGCTACTTTATATTTGTCTCCTGATCTAACTTGATTCCAATCTCTCACCAGCCAGTTCCAAATTAATAATTTACTTGGGAAGAAGACAACAAATAGGAAAAGTACTATTTGACTTCTGAAAATTTTATATATGTGTGTATTATTTTTTCATAATAATATTCATATTATTTTTATGAAACTTTAAAATTATAATATTTCTAAATAAAATGTTGCAACTTTATATAAGAAAAATGAACGATGTTATATTTAAAAGATCAACTTAATAAAAAAATTACCACCCATGTTTTTGGGTTATAAACAATGACATTACCTAAAAATGAGCTAAACATGGTCGCCCCCAAAATGTAATAATAAATTATATTCAGACAGGATATTCTGTCTCCAAACATGGACATACACTTATGACACAGGTAACACAATTAAACTCAATCTATATTCTATTTAGATTTAAATTCTACCAACATTTGTAAACCTAAGAACTCATCCCCTGAAGTATCTTCTTGTTTCATGAATAAGAATTTCTGCAATTGTATTTAACTAATAATTTCTAATTATAAAAGTAAGGATTTCATACAATCTATTTCTTGTTGTTTTGAGACAGGGTCTTGCTATATCGCCTTAGTTGACCTAAAACTTGGTAGTTTGACCGAGCCTTAGAAGTCCATAGACGTGGAATTTCGTATTAATCAAGTGGAACAAAATATCAAAATGTTTAGGCCAAACTTAACTAAGAGCTTCCTTACCAGAGGCTGCTGAAGCTCCTTTTACATCACTCACTACTTTGGAGGAGGGATTTGCAAATGACTGTGGCTCCTCCTTTCCTTCCCTGGAACATTCACCACCAGAAGAGGAGGAGTCTGGGGCTCGAGGTGCTATGACTTCTGAACCACAACTTAAATCAAGAGGGAGACAGGGTCCCAGCTTCTGGAGTGGCATATGCGCGATAGCAGGAACTATATAAAATCAAAAGGAAAAGAGAACCATAATATTAATACAGACAAAATGGCTCAGTTCATATCAGTATAGATCACTGGTATTTACACAGTGCCTGGCAAAAAGAAGACACTAGAAGGTATTTGTAGAATATGTGAAGTGCTTCTAAGTCCAAGAGACATTAAGAAGAAAACTTAATGTTCAAACAATTGTTGTTAGATATTTATCTTCCTTTACATTTGGTTCTATAGGAAATCAATATACATTACCCTCTGGTACTGAAGATTCTTGCTGATTCTGAGAACTGAGGGAGAATACTTTCCCATCAGTGGCTGAAGAGGAAGAAGGAAGCTTTTCTAGAGAATCATCAGGCATGGGTAAGGTGGCTAACCGCTGAGATCTTCTTCTCCTCTCACTATGCTTGCAAGGTCTAGGGGGATTCACAGGCTGTGGAGGACCTAGAAAAAGATCTTCAATGTTCACGAAGCAGATACATACCAGGATCATCTTATAATATTTAAGGAGATAAGCAGGGGGAAAAATGAGCCATATTCTGCCCTCTGGTACTGCTACTAGATAACCACAAGAAATGGAACATTCCAGAGGCAATCAAAAAGTGCCCTCTTCACAAAAAAGTTAGTTCATCAGAACTTCTAAAATCTAACCCTACTAGACCTCTAAGACAGTTCTAGGGGATATTCATTTCCAGTAGCTCTCCCACAGTGTGAGACTGGAAAGGGCTCTCCACCAGTGGAGTCTTGTGCTACTGTCATTTGCCTCCAGGAAAGTAGTATCTTGTAAGCAAAAATAGCGGGAGGCAGGTAAAGGGGGAAAGGGAGAAAGCAGGGAGAGAAATCCCTTTGCTACATAGCAAGCCTAAGCAATCTAAAGGAAGAGGAAGGCAGGGGCACAGGTGACAGCTTGTACATACATTACACAGTTGGTGCTTTGCTTTCTTTCCTTCCCCAAGTGAAGCTACTGCAAATAACCTATCCCATCCTTACTCTCCCACATGGACTCTTACAGAAATCGGGGGCCTGATTCATTCAAAAAACTGAACACAAACAAACCAATGTGCTTATTATGGCCAAATTAGACTAATTAACATGACACTATTCTTGCCCTTAAATATTTTCATTTGTTCCAACAACTAATTGTATCATTTATTTAACTTTTAGCAATGTTAACCCAAATGTTTGGATGATTCTTTAACACTTGAGAGTTCCTCTTTTACCCTGGACTATGAATTGTTGAATTATATAGTAGATAGGATTGTATAGGTAATATAGTATTGCTAATTTAGAAAGAAGTAGTTTAAAGGAGCTGATGCTTTGGGTATTTAAGGATAACAATGAAAAATAATGAAAAAAGACAAGATGATAATGGGGAAAAATCAAAAGACAAATGTACCTTTTATGATACTGTGGTTGTATTAATATAAAAAATAACTTCAAGATAAAATGCTTTTTGGTGTGGTGAAAATCTAATGACTTCTACTGATGTTCTTTTATAAAAAAGTTTCAGAGATAAGAATTTTCTATTCCCTTTGTTTCTCCTTATTTATTAAAAGATACAGACTGGTCAAAGTTTAAAATATGTGGTTTAATGATAAATGTGAGAACTGAGTAAAAAATAGATTAGCATGTTTAATAAAGTCTTCCAAACGCCAATATCATTATTCTGGAAGACACAATAAAGAAGGAAATCTGCCATTCTTATTTCCTGATTACAACACTAATCTATTTGCTGAATAAAGGGGCAAAAGGAAAGTGTCACCTAGCTAGACATGTATCAGATAACTGTTCTGAATGCTAAACCTGGGGTCAAATAAACCTTATCTTTATCTAGCCAAATCCATGTTAAAAACAAAACAAAAACCAAAAACCCTTTTTAAAACATCTAACATTGAAATGGTGGTAGCCAGCAGTCAAATCTTTATAACCAAGAAGGCATTCTCTTTTCACTAAGAATGAGACAGGACTCAAGGCTGCCTTGTTAACATAAGAATAAATATAGAAAGTGCACTGGGGAAGTACAGGTAAGAGGAGATGCCTCCTACCTGGCCACAGGAGGAATGAGGATTATGTAAAACATCCACCAAGGGTCTTTCTACAGTTCTTTTTGTTTCCAGGGGTGTTGTGTTTGTTTGTTTTTTGTAATGAATCAGGCCTTGTCTTATTAGTTGAGGAGAGTACAACTGCAGTGGGACTCCTGTCATTCGATGGCACTACAGACTTGGGACAGTAAAGCAGTAGGAAATGGCCATGATTTCTACTCTTGAATTAGTTTTAAGCTTTCTGTCATATCCACTTAATTTTTGAGTTTTCAAAAAGCAACTTCATAAAAAAAACAATAGTACTACAACAAAACTGCTTTGAATCTATCTTACAGGATAAGTAACTATTTGTAAAGTCTGTGCTCACTAGTTTTATTTATCACTGAAGAAAGCTGAGATACAAGCGTCAAATCCTTGGCTTGTATTAATTCTGGGGCAAGTGGTGACTTAGGGGTTTTTATACACCCAGAAGACTCTCCAGATTCATGTTTGCATTTCTTGCTGCGAGCCTTCCCTGAAGACAAAGTTGAGGATAACAGTGCAGGTTTCTGAGTGTTGGCAGAACTGCTAATGACAGCTTCATTTTTTTTCTGACTTTGAGGTTTAGGTGAAATCGCCTGAATAAATAATAAAAAATTGATATTTTTATTTTGGTTTCTTCAATTTTCTTCTTGTAGTCTATTTTTGATTGTTATGCAACTTTAGTATCCAAAAACATTGTTAAGCAACATATAACATTTCTATTACAAATGAAAAACCAAAACGAACCCCACAAATTATGAACTAAAAGTTGATTAGGCTGTCTTTAAAGGGATACTGTCAACTATGAGTCTGTTTTTAATGCCTATGAAATTCTTCTATATTAAATATCCTATTGGATAATCTTTTTCAGTATTAATTTGAAATTTCTCTCTTCTGAAACTGTAATTGTCAATCTTATTACTATCAGCTAAGTGAATGAAAATAAGTATTCCAGGTTTTGAAGCTCTGAAGGAATACATTCAAACGTCTGCCTTTTAGAAGAGTTTTTGCAGCCTCTGTCATCAAGTGTGTGACTGTCTCAGTAGACAGTTTCCCTTTAAAGAAAGATCTCAACAGGAAAACAATGACCAAATCAACAAAACATTCTCTTTAACTCATTTTAGTGCTGAAAGCTAGTTTCATAAGCAAAATGCATCATGAAATCAGAGCCACCAGCAGTAGAGAGTTAAAAGACTAAAAAAACAATACAGAACAAGCAACAACTACAACAACAACAACATAAAAAAGATAAAGTGTAAGTTAAAACATTGGATTTAAAAACAAAATACGTCGCATTCTTAGATGAGTTTTTACCTTATTCCTGCCAACTGATACTTTAAAAAAAATTAGAACTTTTGTCAGTTCTTTCTTTAAGAACATTTTATTCACGTGGCAGTAAAATTCCCTGGACATGTAAAAATAAGTGTGAAAGTATCGACTGTTAAAGACAACAGAAAGCAGCCACAGTTGGTCCACATTCTGTCATACTGCAATGCCTACACTGATTTTCATGCTGATATCTGACAGCAAAACATGAGATACGAACTTCTAAAATTTGGTAGTATAGCAAGCTACTATAACGAGTAAAGTCACTAGTCCTATGAATAACACGCCTGTCCCCAAGAAATTGTTTAATTTCCATGTATTTGGGAAAGGGGGATGATCATTGAATTTGTAATCTTCAGTTTTCTAGACTATAAAAGATCATTGCTTGGGAATCAAATAAATAAATAATTCTGTTCTCATTAAAATAAAAGTTACTCAGACTCTGGTGGGGGAAATTATATATTTGATATTAAATATGGCATCACTGAATGTTCTAAGATGGCATGCTTAGGATCTGACATAAAAGGGCCTGTGTCAAGTGTCCCATTCATTCAACTTTCATTTTCTACTCTTGAATTTTTTCACTACAAATGTGTGCAAGTGGAACTTTCATTTGAAAAAGAACTCCATGACTGGAAAGTATTCCTAAGCTTATCATAAAAGGTGTTGCCAGGAAAGTAATTAGAGCCATTACTTGTAAATAAACAATTTTATTGTTCATCTTCACATATGTGAGAGACATCACTACAGCATCCATTACTCTTGAGTTACAAAGTTATAAAACAAGATTTTAAAACTTAAATTAATAACTTGGTAAGGTGCTTAACTTCTAAACAAGGACAAATTAACATATTTAAAACTTACTGAATTATTATGCATCAAATGCAAGTTTTATCCAAAAGTAAATATAACATGACATTTCCCTAATACAATTAAGTAATCTATAACTAATAATCTGATAATGGGGTCCAAGACCATAGTTTGAATCTATAACTCCATTAGCACAGCAAATTGTGGCTATAGGCATGTTATCAATCTGTCATAACTGGCAATATAACTTCTTAGACAACAGAAGTTAGCAACAATCAAAACTCATTTAAGTCTCTTGCTGATACCAACTGAGATAGTTAAGAGTTTTATAACTCGGCTTTTTAGCTTAGAAGCAAGGCTAACATATAGCATAAAAATGAAGAGTTTGGTTACAAAACATTTTCACATTGAAATCAACCTGAATAACAAAAAAAGAGGGAACAGCATGATGTTCCTTAAACTCTAGAACAGTTTACAAAGGTTCCATTAATGATTATTGGTCTCTGTTACAAAATTGCTAAGGATTTTGAAAAGTCTTGAATTATGCAAGTACTAATAGCCGAGTCACTCTAATTTCCTTTTAAAACTGATTTTCTGAATTGGTTACTGACCTCTAAACTAACTTGCACATATATTAATTTTCACAATCACATTTACCTCAAAGATTGTGTAATGAAAGATTGACATTGTAATGAATTTTCCAGAAATATTTTATTACCCAAGTCCCTGATATGTTGCATTCTGAGTATAACGTAACAGTTGTAGGAGTACAAAATATTGTTATATCTGGGACCTTGAATATAGTCATACACAGTAAAAAAAAGTTATTTAAAATTTGGTTGGTATACTGACAATAACGGCAAAGACTTAACCGTTTGATGCTGATAGAAAACCAGAAAGTATGAGAGTCATTGACATATTGATCAATTTAAAAGACCACCGATTTAATACAACATTAATGGAGGCACCAAAACAATTTACTGCTTTCAAATCAGGCCTGAATAAACACTGAAAAACTCAATACAATATCAATTAAATTTGGGCTATTCTTTAAACACATATAGAGAAGAACAAAAGATACTCATTTTAAAGTCTTCTTTACTAGGCTACTAATAAAGAAAATTAATACAAAAAGGGTATATTGAAACTACATTAAGGCTCAGATTTTAAAACAGGAGAACCAAAGAAATCCAGTTATGGCTATTACTGTGTTCGTACAGTGCCTAAGCAGGTCAGCCCTTAGAGGATGGAAATGCATGCACAGCTCATTATGTACAGTATTGTGGGAACTCAAAGGTAGACACGGCCAATTCTAGCAACCGTAGCCTTCAGTTTTAAATTTCTCTATTAGGTGGTTTAAGACAGACCCTTAAACGATTTTTAAATTCTCTTTTTATTGTAGTTATTAAAATATACATCCTAGCAAAAAATTTATGGCTCATTGATCAATTCATAAAACACAGTCTAACAACACCAACTGTTACAATATAAAAGAAACTTCTTATAAAAGAAGTTTAATTAGATGTCAAAAAACCCTGTTTAAACTCACAAATAAAAAGTATTTGTGTAAGGGTCTTTTTGAAAGCTAAAGGTGTCCAGCTGGAAGCTCATACCCTGGGACGCCTGTCTCCAAGCCTTCTAATTTTGGAGACAATGGCGTTAATATCAGGCTATGGAAAACATAAGCTAATGAAGTCCATAGTTTATCTGCATACTCGGGAGAAGGCAGAGATAAAAATATATCATCAATGAGTCAATGCTCTATTCCCATATCTGATCAGAGGGACAACTGCAATCACGTGGGTACTACAGCTCCGTGACCACTCCAGTGGGACGTGAAACAATCAAATGCTACCATTTCATACCTGCTCCAGGACTGGAGCTGTTGCAGTGCAGTCTTCTTTTTTTTCAGCACCATCTACCCCAACAGCTTTGGATGCCAACAAACCTTGAGAAGAATTGTAGAGAAATGGCTTATTAGAAAAAATTAGTAATTTCTGCATAATAAACTTCTAAAATGATAGCAGATGAAATTTCCCATATATAGAAAGTATTAAATGCTATCTTTTAATAAATGCAAACACCCTTAACAAGAGACTAAGTCAATATTGAGAGTTGTTCACATACTTGGGTAGTATTTTTCTAGATATTACTTTTGAGATCCTTAAATATACACTTATTTGGGGAAAAAGTTTCTGGCTTCAAAGTCCAGATAAAGATAGTTTATTTTGCTAATACTCATAAAACAGAGTAGAATATCATTCTGTCATCTTGCTAACTTTAAAAAAGTATTACTAAATTTTAATTCCAACCTATATTTTTTAACCTAAACTTTGTGCATTTGTATCAGTGCTCATTTATGTCTTATTTTCCTACAAAAGTTTCAAGATCATTTCATGGACCCATTTTATATAAAAGGGGAAGAGTGTATGGGTCATTTGAACACCTGGCCTGACAACTTCATTCTATAAATGGTGACAAAATGAAAAGTTCTATCACTAACACCTAATTTTAGAAGATAGAATTCTTGATTTATAATATAGCGATTTTCAAAAAACATCAAAATTCGGCTGCCTTCATTAATAAAGGCATCTAGTTGAATACAATTCTTTGCTCATTCATTCAGTACTTTCTGTGAGACCAGGTTTATCAGGACTTTAAAATGACAAATACTTGGTTTTATGGCTGCTTTGTTTAGAAGAGGAAACATATAACAAGTGGTACCAATAGTAAACATGATATAGCAATTTTTATCAGCTTTATTACTGTTAACATTACTTCACAGAAGGGAAAGAGTTCCTTGAAACACTACAGGATAGAGAGCTACTCACAAGGCAACATGGCCTGACTTTCTCAAGTAACTATCCCAAAGGTATTAAGTGACCTAGATGGGAACACACATATTCACATGGCCTCCCTAAAGTAGTAAGAGAGATAAATATTACAAGAGGCAGAAGGCACACTGGCTTTACTAGAAAGCTGAATACCTACAGCTGAGTATGAAGTGGAGGTTCAGTAGAAAACAATGATTTTGATACATCAGTGACTGGTACTCCACCTATTTTGAAACAACAGCCTATATAGTTTCTCCCTTTCCCACATAATACAGTTAGATTTAAGTGAGAAATAAAGAAATATAAACTATTTTATAAAGGTTTTAGCCCACAAATTCAATCTTAATCACACTGTACACATTTTATATGAACACAAAGGTGTAGTTTAGATTATTTCTTTAACATTTAAAACAACAGTCACTGTTCTTTTTTCTTTTCCAGTTAACATTCTTGAGTACAAATGAGCTACTGAAGTTTTTGTTAAACGATACAGAATCAAGGTCTTTTTATGTTAGGAAATGATCAGAAGTTCTATCTTTTAAAGCTATTCAAACATGACAAATATGTGTCATTCAATATATAAATTATACTTATTCTGCTTCATTTTATAGAAGTGATAGAATGGTTTTTTATATTCATCAGGAGATGAAATGAATTATAAGCTCAAATTTCAAAATATGGTACAAGTTGTAAAAGACACAAAACAATTCATCCATAACCTATTGTAATAGTATAGGCCATACTGATTAAAAAGCTATTTCCATATAGTTGTTGGGAAGAAAAAGGACAGTCTTCATGTGGCCATAGATAATAATGAGACACAACAAACTACTTAAAATTAGATTTAAAAATACACTACTATCTGGAGGATTCAAAAGCTCCAAATATAAGCAATAAGACTTTGTGTGCCGGATATGCCTATTTAAAATGAATTACTAAGCATAAACAAAAGGGGACAAATGACAAAATAGACACTTGAAGAGGATAATTTACTTCTGCCTGAAGAGAAAGTCCAAAACCAGTTACCTTTTCCTGCCAATTCTAAACCCGAAATAAATGAGAATCTGAATGCAACAGACGCAATAGACACAAAAGAAATTAATTTTAATTATTGCAAATACTTATTATCAATACATTACAAACAGTATCTTAGAGAATTCATGATACAGAATCAAGATATTAAACAGTAGGTAGAAGTATAATATCAAATCATCACGAATCCTATCAGCAAACAAATTCATTTTATAATAATCTACTTCACTGAGAAGCAGGAGGCCAGAGCTCTCTGAAACACAAAGGGGAGTGCTCAAAATACTGGTGAACTTTATGTGTCACTAGTAAATTTAATCTCAGGATTTTTTCAAATATTTCAAAAATCCCTGACATTGCACAAGCATTTCTTACTTCCAGCAATGCCTACAGTGATTAGAGTATACCAACTACTACACAGTATTCTTTATTATCTTACCCTGTGCTATTATTTTACAGTTGCTATTTTCAAATCTACTAAAACTCAATTTGCTTGCAACTTGTTTTAAAGTTATGAATTCTGGCTTTCAGTGTAAAACTATCTACCTCAAATGAACATATATATATATATATATATCATCATATATAAATACCATATGATAGAACTGTCAATAAGGCACATCACATATTCCAAAGCAATAACCAAGGGGAATACACACATATATAGAATCCAACTACAATTTTATTTCTTCCTAGCTGCAAACTTTGAAAACCTCATCACTTTATCATTCTCTATACAACAATCGGGTTAGAATCACCATAGGATTAATAGGAAGGGAAGGAAAGCAAAACCGTGCATCATTACACAGTTAAACTTATCCAGTTGCTGGTTCACTAATCTTCACCTAGATTTTAAAAAGTAGAGTGGAATGAGAGGAGGAGAGTAAATGAGAACAAACTGCCATGATTCTTGCCCATTTTCTCTTGTAAAAGAAAGACACACATAGAACTTGGTAAGTTTAAAATACAGCAAAATTTCAGTATGAATCTGCTATTTTACACTAGTTCTCATTTCTTTTCATGGATACAAATAAAATTTCTTGTACAGAAGCAAATCCAGGGTTAGCCAACTGAAGACAATCTTAACATCTAATGTCTTTTGCATGGCATATTTGTGACATGAAATCAAAAGTAGAAGCAGAGAAGCTAATTGTGATACATTTAAATCTTCTGAGTTAATAATGGGAAAAGGCCATAAAGGCTTCACATAGGTAAGACCTTATGTGTTATTCTTGTTGCTAAACATCACATTTAAAATTCCTATGGAAAACTGAAGAAAAAGTCCTTCACAGAAGGCCTGAGGTGTTACTAAGCAACCAGGATGACAATGTGAGGCACAAGGTAAAAGGTTCTTCTATCCTTACTACTGTCTCTCCAAAGCCATGCATCACTGTGGACTCACTTGTTTTTTAGTTTGGTTATTTCTTTGAAAGATGACCTTGCCCCTCCCATTAAGGCATTTAGAAGCAGGCATATGTCAAAGAATATTGGCTGAAACTAAAAACAGGTGATATGACATGATGCTGGGAAGCTGGCAATTAGTTGTATCCTGTCAGTGGCATTTCCGTCTTCCTTGGTCTTGAATCCTCAACAGTGTAGTTTCAATCTTTATCACAGTAGAGAGAAGCAGCTTTCCACTCTGCCCTGCAAGTAGCACTGAGTTCTGTATTTTAAGCCATAACCGAAGTCTCAAGTTGACAGCAGAAGAATCAATTTAGAGAAGATTCAGGCTTTCTCCAAGGCTAACAATTTCTAAAGAAAAGGGTTCATTGGGTGAAGTAATACTAAGATATTTCCTGTACTAAGGGCAAAAACAACCCATATTATAGAAATCCATGAAAGTACTATAAAAAAATGGAATAAGCCTGATCCCTGCAGTGCTGAAAGAGTCAAAATCCTCAATGGGCCCTGTCATAGAGCAGCTCACAAAAGCCCTCTGCTCCAGGCATCTGTCAGTAGGTCTCCTCTTCTGAAAACAGACACAACCACACTTAATATTTATTTGTGGCCCTAACAAAGGAGCTAATCTTCTTCAAAGTACTTAAATCAATGCCAAAAAAAATCATTCAGTTTTATTAAACTAGAGGCTCTTGAAAATATTTTGTTCTTAAAAATCAGATGTCTGGGGAGGGACTTGGTCCTGCCTCATTGTGATATGACAAGCTTAGTTAACTCCCCATGGGAGGCCTTGCCATATCTGAGGACTGGATGGGGGCTGGGGAAGGAGGTGATATGAAGCAGAAGGAGGGGAGGGAGGGAGAACTATAGTTTGTATGTAAAATGAATAAAAAATTTAAAATAAGAAAACAAAAAAATCAATGTCTGAAACATTAAAATATTTAAGCTTCCCTTTAAATGATGAATTATAATTATGTTTCATTTAAATACTAGAAACCAATAAGGCTGACAGCCTAGAAATGTCAGGTGTAGCATGTTTGGTCATGGCTATAATACTTCAGTTCCCTCTTCTGTCAGCACTAGCCTGGCTAGGGTTGTATGCATTTTCATTATCCCTACACTACTATATGCTACCTTACAAGAAGGTACTCTAGAGACCAACCTCAAGAAAAAAGCAGGGAGTAACAAATGAGTAAGGAACTTAATTTACTCAGATATCCAAATTTTTATAACAAACGGTCCCATTCTTAAGCCTTGTCATCTGTAAGACGTTTATATGTAAAAATATTTAAAGCCAGAGAAATGAAGCCACCACAAGTTGATAAATGCAGATAACCCATTCTGACAGAAACTATTCCTACCACAGAAGAGATTTCAAGACTACAGACTCTTATAACATGGGAACTGATGGATCCTCACAACATCCCTGTGAGGTAGGTAAGAAACTCATGGTATTTTCAGCTTGTAACAGACAAAGCTGACAGTGTTGAGAGATGCTTACTTTGAAGAACCAGAAAGTAATCAACTCATTACACTGAGTCAAAAGATCCATTTTCCTTTATTAAAAAGAAACTACTCTAACATGAATCCCTTAGCCTCCCCCACTGCCAAAAGAATCATTGTAGTTTACCAGTAATCTTGTTAAGTCGTGCTCTCTTTGCCTGAAATGAGTTTCCGTGATTATTTTTCCTCTTGTTTGTTAATGTGCTCTCTGGCTGTGGAAAGACGATCTTTGGAACGCTGTCTATGTGAAGTCCTACTTTTAATAGAACACATATATGAGAATTTGTCTGGAATCCAAAATTAAAACATACAATTAATAGATAGCAAATCAGTAAAAGTACTTTGTACATTACTGTTTGAAATCTAATGCTTGATTATGACTGGAACAAATAAAAATCTCTCTGGATTGATACAACAGAAATAAAAGTCCCCTTCCTTCTTGAAGGAAAGCTTGAAGAGAATAATTTCTTCTATACAGCACATGGAAAAAGCACAATCCCTTAAACACTTAAACCAAAACTTTCAAGTAAGATCCTACTAACAAATATAAAATGATTTATATTCAAGAATAGTGAAAGCATCTAATGCCAGTATTTGACAGTATCCTCATAATTATGTATGAGATAATAAAGTTAGTCACCTAATTAAAGTAGGAACAAATAATTTAATTCTAATTTCAAAATTATAGGTAACCAAAAGATTTGGGCTTATTGCTACCTCAGTTTACCTGTGTCACAAGAAAGGAAAATAAGAATGTATTTTGTACCAAACGGTTCACTAGATGTGGGTAGCTCCTCCTTCTTCTCAGTCTCTACTGTGGCTCTGCAAGTTGGAGTTTCTGCCTTCCTTGAAGGCACTGTAAGCCACTTTCCCCCGTCTCTCTCTTTCTCTTTATTGCTGTTAGCACTGGTCCGAGGCTTAGTCACTGTCTTATTTTTTGCTGCAGCTGCAGCAGCTGCTTTGACTAAAGCAATCCAGTCCTCCAAAGGAAAACATAAAACATGAAGTATTAAAAATCCAAGTTTAGTTTCACTAATAAATAAAATTATGTATTACATCTTGACAGCTACTCACACATACACACATGTATAGGCTAGCTATATTTATGTGACAGATTATCATTTTGATTGAGTTTTTAGCTTAATAAATTAATGGTTGACTAAGCTTAAAATCCATCTATAAGATGAAAAAATATTTAACAGCATATAGTTCTTGGATATGATTTTATATAATTAAATAAAAAACTTATAAAGCCTATAGAAATATGGAATGCTATATGCTATTGAAGAATTAAAAGTGACATTACTTTTCTTTCCCATAATACAGTGGATAAGAAGAGAATTACATTAAACTCTTATAAGTATTGAGATATATTACTACTGTTCCTCTTTAAGAAGCACATACAATTCAATTCACAGTTAATTTCTTAGAAATCAAACTATGATTTTGCTTTTTAAACATTTAAACTTTAGGATCAGTTTATCATATCTTCATAATACTTGTAAAGAAAATTTGTTAGTTGCTAAATTAATTTGTTTTTTAAATTTATTTACTCTGTGTCTGTCAGGATGAGGGTCACACATGCATTGGCATGCATATGGTAAAAATTTGTGAAAGTTCTTCCACTATGTGAATTGTTGGGTTCAAACTCAACTCAAACTCAGGTCATCAGACTTGTCAGCAATTGCCTTTACTTGCTGAGCCATTTCCCTTGCTTACCTGAATCTTAATGTTTCATTTTTAACTCAAAACTCTTTATTGTGAAAGTATAACACGGTTATACTATGCATAGTACAGAGTGGTATTATATTGAATTTTAGTAGGAAAATTTTTTAAATAAAGACTTGTGATGTCTCTACAAAGTTAATCTTCCACTCATGTCCCTAAAGCATTGTCTAAATGGGCAATAAAGTTCATCCAACATGATTAATTCCTACTGTAAGCAACTGAAATAAATTTAAAACAAAAATGAATTTAATTAGTGGATTTTATGAATGAACATAAGCAAATAAAATGATCATTAGAAAGTTTAAACAAAAAATAAAGGTACTAACTAGTTGCCCTTGAAAATACACGGTGATAAAGAGGCCATTGTGAACAAACAACAAATGTATCCTGAGATATCGCTCCCCTCCATCAATGAAATGATCTGCAAATATCATGTGATTTACCTAACAAGGTTTTTTGTTTTGTTTTGTTTTAACTCATTTTCTATTGAATGATACACAAGACAAGTCAGGTAAAACACAATGGCTAATAAAATAGAAGGGGTTAGGCAAGAAATTTATAAGGCAATAAAATTAACCATAAGACAGTGTGACAGGGAAGGAACAGGCAAGGAAGATCAGAAGTTAAAAGTTATCTTCAGCTATATGGGAAATTCAAGAACAGCCCAGACTACACGAGACCATCTTTAAAAAATGTACATATGGAGAAGAAAAGATAATGTGACAGGACACAGAGAAATGAAAATACTTGAGACAACAGAAGAGAGTATTCTGACTGAAAAGAAAAACTAATGGGAGACTTGAGGGCTAAGGGCATAGGAGATGGTCTCTAAAGACAAAAAGGATTGGTTGGAAAAGGGATAGCTAAAAAGGGAAAACAAGTCTTCCAAACAAGATTTAAGACACTAAACAAAGGCAAAGCAGCCAGTGTGGGATGTATGTGGAAGGACTTAGGCAAAGAGAAAGTAGCTGGGGACTACTATAGCTAAAGGTTGAGCTTTGAGGCTCACAATAAAATAGTGCAGTGAGTAAGTCCAACAATAGGAATTCAGGAGTGGCCAACACAGACGAAGAAGGAGTAAGCACAGCCACACCAGCAGCTCCATGAAGAGTTTACAAACTTATTGAAAGAAGGAAATGTGACTTCAGGTTCCACACTACAGTTGTTGTTGTTGTTTTGTTATTAGTGGTATTGGTGTTGTTGTTTGTTTGTTGTTTATTTGGTTCTTTTGCAGCTGTCAGAGAAATGTCAGACAAGGTTAGGGTCATTTCCAACTCGAGTTATTCTGCTCTTTGGGCTGATGAGGGAGGGGGACTTGATTAGGGAAGGGGGAGGGATATGGGTGGCGGTGGAGGGGAGGAGGCAGAAATCTTTAATAAATAAATAAATAAAATAAAAAATAAAAAGACAGCAGAAGGAAAATCAGTCTGGCTTTCAAATTTTAAAAACTTAAAATGCTTTTCAATATTTTAAAATATTTTTTAATCCTAAATACCATAGTCATGGCAAAAATTTACAGCCATGCCATTACCTCCAGTGTACCTCCTTTGAACTTTTACATAAGACAACCTCACTGTCAAAAACAACTGATGATGCTTTTCCATGAACCAGAATCAATGACATAATTGAAACACTCTGTAGCCGGTACAATAGAGGAGTGCATTAACAATGAATGCAGTTTTGAAATCAGAGGGTTTGAGTTAGGAGTCACTCAGCAAGTAATGGGAGAATGAAACCCTAAATTCTGACGTTTTCATTGTAAGGTTAAAAACCTCAACTATGTACATATGAAAAAATCTGTTCCAAGGTATTTAAAATCCATTTATAAGACAATCTTCAGTGCATTTCAATGCACACTTTACATCAGCACACTTGCAGAAAGAATGGAGAAGATGTGAAGCTGTGGTTACAGACTTTAAATTTCAAATAAATGCCTTAGAATCTGACCCTGCAGTTACTGCTGCTATGTTTGATAATGGTGAAACATCAAGGAGAATAGCAAGTAGTAACATAGGGTTACACTGAGTGTAAGAACTGATCTCTATCATGGTAAATGTCCTAGGATTCTTAGTTTGAACAGTCAATATGTCTAGCACTCCATATTCCCCAGTGGAGAACAGTGTCTACAAACATAGCACAAAAAGGCATACAGCTTACACTTCAACAAAAGCATTTCTAAAAGTTCTCTGAAGGGTCAAGTTATCTTCAGAATCCAGCCAGAGGTGGAATACAATCAACCAACTGTCCCAAAGTTAAGAACAATAGCTAGCAATAGGACTTTTATTTAAGCTTAAGAAAATTATTCTAGAAGTTCATATATAAAATTGCTACTAAAGCCTTATCTTACATAATTCCTAAAGAGGGTTTAGGGGAGAAGTTTTTATTACATGTTTATTCTTTGTTAAGTTATTAAAAGATTCTTCACTTTATATATTTATAAAAAGGTTCTCAAAAGTACTCAAATTCTAGAAAAAAATGTTAGCTTTGCCTAATTATCCAATTTGTGATATTTCCTAGGTGAGGTAAACATCTAGTTTGGGAAAAACTCATAAAATAACTTATAAAATATTTAGTAAATATTTTTAATCTGCATATAAATAAAAATTATAAGGGAAAATTAAAAATTAAAAGAAAAGGAAATATGCTGCCAATCAAGTATACTTTAAGTAGTTTTGTATTTGGGCACTGACCTTAAAGTTAATGTATGCCATGATGTGACTAAATATTTCCAAATATGACATCCAATAAGTCTAACATCTATAGTCTGTAATTCAACCACAGACCAAATTGTCTCAATGCTCCATTTTGAAAGTTTCAAGGCAAAATAAGAGGGTCATTTTATGAAATCTGAATAACTACAGAATCACAGTATTAAAGCAAAAGAAGAAACTGATTTAAAGTTATATGACAAACTATGCTCCCAATATTTTAATTAGTCTTCCTATTTCCGTAAATAAAAAGGACACCACTGGATGCTATAGCTATTTTATGAATACAAATTCACAGGAGGACATAAAGCGATTCACTGGTTGAAGGCACTTTGACTTTAATTGGAGATATATAATCATTTCAGAAGCAATCACACTTTCTATAATACCCAAAAATAATTATTTTAAATGTGGAATTAGACATTTGCAGACCATAAAATGTTCATGCCTAACTGAAACTAACCATGCAATTGTTAACACACTTCAGGATAACATTTTTGCTACATGGTATGGAACAAAGAGGGAACATATTTTCACATTAGACATTTTCATAGATTACTTTCAAGTTCTTAAATTAATTGTAGGTCCAGGTGCTGAAAATCCCAAATAACAGCAGAACATGAAAGAAAACAGTTTGTTTCTAATGGCACCTTTCTCTCCAATGACTGAGGAAGCATATTCAGTAAACGGAACATGGCTTTTAGCTCCATCCCAGATTCTCCTTCAAATGTTCACCATTCATTCCTGCTTTGAGCAGTAGCAAAGCATAGAATGCACTGCTTCCAATAGGCTATTTAGAGAGCCCTACCTGAAACAGCCTACAGAGTGTCAGGTAAGCGCCTTTTAAGGAAGGTGAATAACTATGATTTGTAGAAGGAAAGAAGAAGATAAGAAACTCAAGTAAAATTTCATATTAAAAATTAGCTCTCTAAATAATACTCTATACCAAATAAAATAAAACAAAATTTAAAAGCAAAAAGGCACTTACCTCACTTCCCATAGACTGGTTACACGATCCAGCTGGGTCGATAGGACAACACCAGCTTAGTGGATGCTGGGATTTCACCTGGAACAGAAACTAGTGACCTATAACTTTAGCAGGTCTAAAGCCAAAGAAGCAAAATCAATTGTATAATTTATCTTACAGTCTAAGCTTCTCTTTCTTGCTGCTATTTGGGGCTCTCAGCACATAAGCCTACAATTAGTTCATTCATTAAAATATATACATATGTATGTTGATCAAACACAATTCAGGAAGACATCCCTTAAGTAGCCAGGAATACTGAACACTCTTACCTGCCCCTTCGCATCCTCAGGCATGGCTTTAATGTGCATTCTTTTTAAACAACGGATTACTCCATCATAAAACTGAACAGTGAATGTTCCTGAAATAAGAGCAGTCAGAACAATTAGAAAGTGTCATGGAACAGTGATATGATGTAAAAAGATGCATTGTGGTTGCACTAACTCAATCAAGCATAGTCTCCTGTAAGTATTCCATTGAGCTACAAAATATATTTTCTCTCTCCATCTTTAAATAATTATCAACTAGCATTTCCCTTAAAATATGCACAAATTGCTGGGTGGTGGTGGCACATGCCTTTAATGCCAGCACTCAGCAGGCAGAAGCAGGGGATTTCTGTGAGTTCTAGCCTGGTCTACAGAGCAAGTTCCAGGACAGGATCCAAAACTACACAGAGAAACCCTGTCTTAAAAAAAAAAAAAAAAAAAAAAAAAAAAGCACAAATTAAGTCCTAATAACTTAGCTGCATGTAACTTTGATCTTTACTGAAGAACTTTGAAATTTATTGTGAAAAGACATAAATATCCTTAGACTATCTCATAAAAATAAAACCACTATTTACAAAAACAATATCTCTACATGAATCATTGGCTCGCTTCAATAGCTACTTTTAAAGTAGGTAACAGAGGAAAAGATCTGATATATGATGATCATTTTCTCAGGGAGATTTACAATAGTGTTAAAGTGGCAAAAAAGAATATCCTCACATATGACGTTTTAGATAGAAAATAATTTAGAAAGCATCAAGATGGAAGTTATTAGCAGGTCATCATGACCAACGTGAGAAGCTGAGGACAGCAATGTGTGATACTCATCTAGCAGCAGTATAGTCATTTCTACCATGCTGTGCAGCCAGCTGTGCCTTTCCCTTCCTGCATCTATCTGCTTGTAGGTCTTGAAGCAATTCACTTTCTGTGGCAGATCTCATGCCAGCAAATCAATATAAAACAGGACTATTAGAAAAAGTAGTGTTAGATTTTACACTGACAGAAAAATAGAACAGCACTTTAAGTAGATACCTGGACTTTACAAAGAAGTACAAATAAGAAATGTGCTCATGATTATCAACAGGTATGAAGTTAACTCCAGAGCTAATGCCACATATATAAAAAAGATCTTTCTTTTCTTTTTTTTTTTTGTAATCTGAAAATCACAATTTTATTTCACATTTTCATATAATTAATATAATTCTACAAATAATTACAAAGTTCTAAACCTAAGGTAGAACTTAAAAAAACTAATGGTCAAGTGAGCAGTAAGGATGTAAAGACAATGGCAAAATTTTAAGAATGTCAAACTGTATACATACCTTGCACTATCATCATTCCTGCAACGGTTTCTTCAATTCCTTCCTCCATAAGGCACTCCTGGGTAGCCCATGTTGTTTGTATAGCTACTGGTGGGCCTGCTACTCCAGCCCTTGTTCATGCTATTTCCTCCATTTGGATGCTACCCTGTATCTCTTACTGCACTTAACTCAACCACTTTTCAATGACCAACCCTATGCAGAAAACATCTCTGACTACTCTAGTTCATATTTCTTACCCCCTTTCTTCACTTTTTTCATCTTAGAAAATGTTATATATGGATACATGTATCTTAATAATATCCATTCCCCAACTACTTTCTCCCTCAAACCCCACCCTCATAACTCATAACTTACTTCCAAGTTCATGGTCTCTTTTTTTATAAAATAGCCCAGTGAATCTAATTATTGTGGCTCATGTGAATATGTACAGGTTGCTGGGGGAGAAAGTAATCAATGGTCTTAGCCTACATGTTACAATACTAACCCACTGGACAAGATGTGCTCATTAGTGTAGTAGTGACAATATGCACCGGGATGGGTAGATTCTACAGGCTCAGGACTGATACTGTAAACGTGGTCAAGACTGGCGCCTAGGAAAGTCATAGGCTCAAGGGGGGAACATTCTGATGTTATTTTTTTAAAAGGTCATGATTTTAAACTGACTTCTATATATTTATGCTTATAATTATAGATTTATAGTACTATCTCTTCACTTGTGTAAGCTTTATCACAAATATCTAAATGTCCACATTAGCTAGCTTCCTTTCACTTTTATAGTGAACTAGAGGTTCACCCACTCCTATTTTTCTTTGGAAGAAAGAGGCAAGCTCATCCACTATGTAAGGCACATAGAAATCAAAATTAATACTTCTAATGAAGAGTTATAAAATGACTATCAATATTCAGAGAAGAATCCACAGAAGTACTGCAGAAATGGCAGTAGTCACAGTACCAGTAGCATCACATTTCTACTAATGCCAACTTAATTTTCTGTTTTAAAACCTGTGGATGAATAGAATAGGATAAACAATGACAGTAGTTTGTTTGAGCACGGTGTGTATGTACACAATTGCACAAACACATGCTTACAAATTATGGAAAGTCCTAAAATGCTCCATATTCATCAAGCTGATCGAAGTTACAAAGCATTAAGTGCTTTTACTTTGTCTGGTTTGTGGTGGATCAAGAAAACAGATTCTTTAGTTCTTCTTGCCAACACTGCTACTGACCACCTACTCTGTGTCAGGCTCTGCACTGGACGCTGAAGAGTGGACAGGTACAAGACTTAAAACAATACACTATGGAACACAGCGCCACAGAAGTGTGAGCACCCAAAGGAAAGGGGAAAACAATCTGCATACTCAGTGACAGAGCTATCTCACACCTCTTCCTGCACTAGAAATGAAACCAGTCTCAATTGCAGCTCCAAATCACTGCAACAATAAATGGGACTAATCTTTGTAAAATGATACCATGATTATCAGTTGGACTACTGTGATTTATTTTTCATACACAATTCCTTGACACCCTTTTAAATGTTTGCCGTTTCCATTTTACCTTCTATTTCTTTCAAGCTCAATTTTAGTTTTAATCCAAAGTTTAAACTTACTCCCTGTCTTTTATCACTTCCAAATAAAATTCAAATCTTTTAGCAAGGTTCTGAAGTCCCTCATATATTGATATTTGCCTCTGTCTAACCATTTCCTCACTCTTCCACCCCAAATAGAATAAACAGCTCTTCTGTAACTAATTTATGTGTCGTTCACAACTTAAAGGAAGTATCCCCTGGGTAGATCAAGTGCCCCTGCAAAGAAGCAGTGTGCAGTGTTTGTTTCTTTGAAAAAACAGTAAGTAGTCCAGTTTATTATCTGTCTGAAAGATTTCCCAGGCTTATGGGAAATCTCACTAACACAACCGTTTTCTTTTGATTTATGCTGTGAATCACAAGTCATGCAATATATAACAATGGTCCCAGAAAGAACACTAGCATGAAACTCACACAGGACAACATGAACAAAAAGAAGATTCTATACAACAATTACATACCTTAACTGAAATTTAAAATAAAGGAATTTTTCCTACTACATTTAAGCCTGAGGTCATGTCAAATGCATACCTTCTTTGTTAACTGCTTCAATCTTGGCAGGGTAATAGCGGCAGTCTGTCCAACGAGCCAGAACTTCTTCTCCAGCTTTAAAATCCTAGTCAGACAACTTATAAGATCAATTTCATGCATGATACCCATTTAATTAACAAAATCAGGCTGCTAAATTTGACACGATTCTTTTAAAATGTCGTTATAGAGATAGAAAAGCTTTAAAGGGGAAAACCTTCCTACTTACAAAGAACTCTTCCTCGTCTTTTAGCCCTTCTTTTCTTAGCGCAGGCCTTTCAAGGGGTCGCAACCTGTTGCTGTCCCAGTAAATCCACTCATCATAACGATGACTCCAGCGCTCAAAATGGACTAACATCTTCCCTTCTTCATAATCAATTTTTTCAATTCGTGATGGATACCTCAAAAAATAAAAAAGCTTCATATCAAAAGTAATCCTTATATTGTCAAGTATAAAGTATTAAACAGAAATATTTTAATGAGTACAACTTACCATTAAAATTATGAAAAAAAAAACAAAGTCAGTATACTCCTAAACTACTAAACCCATACACTATGCATCGCTATTGTCATTTTTCAATGACTGCTCTCAAAAGCTGAGAAAATAAACCCTCAGATACACTCCAAATGCAAAACATAAAGTGCTGTATGTTTAAAAAGTTAATATTTTAACATTTGTCAAGTAGTAAACACATCCCTCCTTTTTTGACTTAATAATCCCAGTTATAAAGCTATATATATGAAATGTATAATTTACAATAAAAAATAGAAACTTGGTAAAAATATGGTTGGAAGAGCTAAAGACATTCCACAGTTACACAAACAATGACCTATCAAACAGAGCATAATATCAATCTTCAAATGTCATGCTTTATAACATATAGTAAAAAATTAAATGAAGATTGTTATTTAGAATTACATATGTATATTACCTTTAGAAAATATTTCAACATGTACAGCTGCTTCCTCTTGTGTGTATGTCCTGTTGTGTGAGTGCATGCCAGTGTGAACCCACTAAGGTGGAGGCCAGAAGACAATCTCAGCTACCACTCTCCACATGTCATCCACTTTGCTTTTCTCATTTGGAACTTGTCAGGTAAGGTATGCTAGCTGGAGAGCCAGTCCTGGGCATCTGCCTATATCTGCCTCTCCAGAGCTGAGATCAGAGTATACAGTATCAGTTCCAGTTTTTGTTGAATAGGTTTTAGGGGCAGACTTCATAATTTCAATTGAGCTTCCTCCCCAGACTATACATATACTTCCATTTGGTATCAGCACACATTTTACTTTTCTACATCCTATTATAAGCATAGATGCCAGGAAGGAAAAAGCCAAGACTGTAAATTTAAAAATATTTGATTGTTTTTCTTCACAGGTAGATTATCCTATGATTAATTTCAAAGTAAAAAAAATAATTCATTTAAACTTTGTATAAGGAAAACTACATTATTCCTAACATACTACATTAAAATGTCCACTCAGCTGTTTAAAATGAATAACATTAGAACTCAACTGCCATACATGGAAAATGATTAGGCTGTAATAATTTGTCTCATATTTTTCTATTTTAAAAATAAATTCAAAGCTTTCTAAGCATAAAGCCATTTGTAACTTCGAGGTTACTACCTATTTTATAGGTCAGTCGTGTTGTTTAGTCATTTACACATCTAAAAAAGCTGATTTTTCCTAACACGATTTCTTAGTTTTGTAGCATGACACTGAGCTGTTGTGGTTCCTCACACACCATGCTCCTTCACCTTCCATTCATACCTCTCAATTCTATGCTTCCTATGTACCCTAACCTGACCTTCCTGTCCTTTTTATTCTCATTGTTAAGGACTTGTTCAACATGCGATGCTCACATCTAACTTTCTGGACTCCTGTTGCCTTTACAGAACTCCGTATGTTAAAAGCTCCTCTAGATAGGCTCTAAAACTATGGGCTGGAGAGTGTTTCTACTGCCAGAGGCATTTATTTATATGTGTCTCAAGCTTCCAATGTCAAATACGCCAGGGAAATACTAGATCAAAAAAGTTATGTTACTTGAAGAATTATGGCTGCTATCAGGAAATGGAGATAAAGCACCTGATTTTACTAAACAGGAAATATGTTTTTTTCTCAAAATATTTATCAAGTCTACAAACAATGCATAGCTAAGGATCATGATGCTAGAACACTGCTCTATCCTATGAGCTCTGGATGTAATTAATAATTAGGCCTTGCTCCTTTCCCATAGCCCCCAGCATCTGGCACAGCCATAACACACAAAAGCTACTGGAACAGTTTTCATCAGGAATATGAAGCAATGTGAATGGCAGACAGTCTTCATATTTCCTAACAACTATGAGGGCTGTTGGCTGACTCTAACTTTAAATCTTAAGTCTTCAGGGAGAAGTGGATAAGGAAACATTTTGTTACAGGAAAACATCAGGCCCAGCAAAACTCGATTAGCTTTTGGGTAGACATGACTATACAGCCACTTAAAATCAAAACTACAAAGTTCATCATTTGTAGTGCTACCCTTGATTTGCCTTGTTGCTCTAATTTTTAAAATGTAAAAGTATTATAACACACAGGAAAACTCTCAACAAGGATGCCCTATATTTTCAACATTACTAGCCATTGAAGCACCATAAAGAGATCTTTCCGTTAATTGTAAAAACTGGTAAATCTTTCTCAAGGCATAGGAGCTTTTAATTTCACTGATCCCATCACTCAAATTTTATGTAAAATCCAAGCGCTTTGCTCTCTAGGCTCCTTCAAATTCTAAATGTATGGAACTAAATGTATATTTAAAACAGTCTTCAAAGTGAGAAGAGTCCACAGTAACAGAGTCAAATATATCTCTACTTCATTACATGATTTAATTCAGTAAAAACTTCAGAATCTGAATGAATTTAAAAAATGCAAATCTAGATTGTTATTTTTAAGCAACTTATGGTTTTCCAAAAATATTTTAAATTCTGTTGGCTGAAAGGATGCCTTAAAGCAACAGCCTGAACAAATTACATCTTGGGGGACCTCTTCAGGATAAGTTACAGCATTACAGAGTCTCTATATAAATGCTTAGAGAATGATATGCATACCTACACTACTGCCAAGAATTAAAACAATGCAAATGCACAGGATTATAATCTATTTTATTTTTCACAAGTTTTACTAGTTAAAGGTGTCAGAAATATTATCAAGAAATCCACTATATACTTAAACATTGAATAAGTCAAAGGTAGTAATGGATGTTTAGTTTAGTAACAAAGAGCTTGCCTACAAGAACAAGGCCTGAGGTTTGGTTCATGGGCACTATGAAAAGGTGGGAGGGGGAGAAAATGAAAAAAGGGAGGGAGGGAGAGAGGGAGGGAGGGAGGGAGGGAGGGAGGGAGGGAGGGAGGGAGGGAGGGAGGAGGAAGGCAGGGAGGCAGGCACTGTTGGTAGATTACTAAATTCTATTAGCATTTCATCAGTGAGCTCAGTTTGGAGAAGTGAATGAGAAATGCTGCTCTGTGTATCGTCTTTGCATACTGAAAGTTGGTTCTTTATATATGCTGTATCTTGGTTTCTTTCCATGCTATAGATATCATAATCTGCTTTAACAGATAAGGACTAAAAAATATACATGGTACAGTTTTCAGAGCAGAGTCTGATAAAAAGCTTCTGTACCATGTCAGTAGAAATGGGGTGAAGTCTATATATGAGTGGTTAAAACATACAGAAAAAAGTGAATAGACAACCTTATTTCACATGCTTAACAATGAGGACAATGAAAACCTCACTGAAGGTTCTTAGGAAACACTGTCCATATTGAACTTGATGGGACGTTTGAAGAATTAAGACTCTGAGTACAAATGCAAGCATATAGTTAACCAAATGTTCATTATTAAAAATTATGACTCTGAAACTACAGCATATAAGTCATAGAGGAAAACAAGGAGCATCATTTGTCCTCAAGGACTTCACCTTCAGAGATTTAAGGGTACCTGAAGGCAACAGTAGTATTCCATTTGGCTAGACTATATGATAGACAGTCCAGGGGATAAGTGAGAACAGGACAGCATTAAACTGGACTTGTTAGCCTGTTTCAAACTCAAGGGGTTTTGAAATAGCAAGCTAATGAAACGATTCTTTGTTCTAAGGAGCAGAAGGCTTCTATTTAATTTGGCCTTTGGTTATACCTTAGGAAGAAAAAAGCATGCTAAGATCTTTGCAACACAAGTACAATGCACATTCCAACATGGCATTTCACATATAGTTCTAGACAGCAAACTATTTCCTCTCTTCCAGCAGATGGCCCATACTAATAGTATATGTTTTGATACACACAGTGAAAAAAAAGTTTGTTGAGCAAATTTATTCACAAATGCCTTTCTATCTTAAAGCATGTATTATTTTCACATGCTAGTTATGCTTTACTATAATTGACTGTGAATTGAACATAAGATTTTTCTTCCTGAATTTGGAAGATGTGGTGTTAATGTTTTTGTTTTTGACACTTTTAAAGGCTGAATCACAGAAAGCTGTTACAGTAAAGAATAGTGATTAGGCTTAGTCTCAGACATCTATGAATGATTCAGGAAAATATTTAAGTGGGAGATAAAGATTTCAGAATCCATAGTGTCAAGTAAGACTAGACTAGACTTAAATGACTAGAGACAAAAGTGAAGAGGGAATCTCCATAGTTGCCCCATCTCAAAGATTTAATAGAAAGAGATGAAGAGAATGTCACCTCACCAAAAGGATGACTCCTCGATGCCAAAATCCTATAGAATGTTCTCTGGCCCTTTTTCTACTACTGCTGAAAAATAACAAAGCTTTCACTATTTACCTTCCCCACAAAAAGTCCACCTCAAAAGGCAGATGATGTCAGTATACCAGAGTCTGGCCCAGCACGATTTACTGCATTGTTCTGGGTTAACTTAGCTTTTCTAAGTCCTATATCCTGGAAGCTGGGAGACAGAATATATTTGACTTGAAAAATTTTTTTTGCTAATTTTAATTGGCCGTTAGGTTTGGTATTTGAGTCTTTCCAGGTCTATGTCTTCTAATAGCCAAGTTTAACCACAGCCCGGGCTATAAACACAGAAATGCTATTGGCAAAAATAAAAATGACTTTCACCTTCTCAGAACTTTTGAGATTTCACTGCCTTGTCCAAATACTGTAATTTCAGCACTGTAACTGACATTTCCAACTTGAATAAAAATTTGTTTATTTAGAACAGTAACTGATGCTTCTAACTTGTATAAGACTGTTCAGAGAGTTACAGGACCTATTGATTGTAGACTAAATCCTTAACTCAGTAAGAACCAGACACTGGCCATAGGACAAAGAAATTAGCTGCACTTGAACAGTTTCAGTTCCCAACTGCATCAACTCCAAAGTGCTGGGAAAACACAAGGAGAACACAAGCAGTCCAAGAAAGGAGCCACCGCTGCTACTGAATACCAACCCTGGCTCACACTGCTCATTTTGTCTTATATTTGCTATAGGATATATATATATATATATATTTGCTATGTGTGTATACACACAAATTTACAAACACATATATGCTATATAAACATACATATATATGCAAAATATACTTGTTATATATGTGCATGTGTGTGATTATATTTGTTCACTTTATAATTGTCTTAACTAATCCCCTAAGAGACTGGACAATTTCTTTGTTGCCAAATGCAGCAGAGATGTAGATGACTTTTCTTCAGACAGGTACTCTAAACTGAATTAAGTTTTTTAAAGGGGAAGGGGCATGAAAAGAAAAAAATTTTAAAGGAATGCCCAGAACACATATCTTCTAGAAAGCAAGGCAATCTACTACCTTCAGTTCTTTATTTATTATCTTTAGAGAGCAGAGGCATGAGACAGCAGGCATGTTTAACACTAGAAATAGCTATGTTAAATGATAATCTGATGGATTAATTTTAAGAACATTTTAGAGAAGCAGTAAAATAAGCATTATCTATATTGAAGGAATTCATTCTGATTTGTTATATAGCTTGCTACATCTTGATATATTTTTATACTGATAGTCAACTGTAGGAGAGTGACTTTTGAATCTTTTGCACACAAACCAAAGGGCAGAGTTGACAATTATTTTTAGGTTACAACTCAGCAAATATAACCAGAAAAGGCTCCAATCTTTTTGAATAAATGTCAAGCAAACATACTGGCAAAGATACTTTTAAGAAATATACCAGTAAGTTTTCAAGTTTTGTTTTTTTAAGTAATAGTTATTTGTTTATGTCAATAACAAAAATTGTAATCTTGTAATTTAGGAATTAACAGTTCTTTGTTCATTTCAGTAAAGGAAAATCAAAGCCATGGCAATATAAGAATGAGTAATGACATAGTATTATATAACATTAACACAAAACATGCACAAATATTATTTTAAAGAGAATATTAGGAAATCTTGACAAAATTAGGTAAGTTTTAAATGATAGTAATAAAGAATCTTGAAATAAAGAGTTAAGAATAATCTAATGTTAGGACACTCAAGTAGGTAAAAACTGACAATATAAAAGTTATATAGATGAAATTTTCATTTATATCACGTAACTACTATAGTATACAAAACCTACTAGGATAGCCAGAAACAGAGGTAAGAGTTGCCTTATGTATGACTATTAGGTTGAATGATCACTTGCCAAATAAAAATTAAAGTAAATACAATAGTCTTGTAACCTAATAACTGTTTTATTTTGTTAGCTTCCTGGAAGCACGTTAAGTTTATATTATGCATTGTAATTTTCAATATTCCTTCACCTATTCACTCCTACTACACTAAAGATGCAACAATATCACTGTTAGTATGTTTAAAGTTACTGCTGTCCCACATGCATGCTAGTTTTTCACATTTTAACACAATAATGTAAACATAAATCATAATTTAAACTTGGTATTATAAAAAGAAATAAATATATGAAATAGTTTAGATTCTCAAGAACATTGATATAATAGATTATTGGTGCAGGAGGTTGTTTGGTGGTGGGGCAGAAGACTAGGGAGAAACCTGGTGCTAGGGAAACTCCCAAGAATCCACCAGGATGACTCCAGCAAAGAAAGACGCCCTAGCAATAAGTGAAGAAGGTGCCTGAACTGGCCATTTACTGTAATCAGATTGGTGGCTACCTTGTCAACAGAGAGCTTTCATTCAGTCACTGATGGAAACAGATGCAGATGGAAGCCAAGCATTGGGCCAAGCTCTGGGAGTCCTCCTGAAGAAAGGGAGGAGGGATTGTACAAGTAGGAGTGTGAGGGGTGTATCAATGTCATGACAGAGAAACCCAAAGAGACAGCCGATCTAAGCTTATGGGAGCACATGGACCCTGTACCAAGTTAGGGAGACTGCATGGTACCAACCTAGGCCCTCTGCATGTGTAAGACAGTTGTGTGGCTTGGTCTATTTGTAAGGCTCCTGGCAGTGAGATGAGGACCTGTCCCTGACACTTAGCTGGCTTCTGGGAACCCGTTTCCCATGCTGGATTACCCTGCCCAGCCTTTGTGCACGAGGAAGAACTCAGTCTACCTCAACTTGATGTGCCCATGCTATGTTTAAGTGCATGGGAGGCCTGTCCTTTCTGAAAGGAGACAGAGGAGGATGAGGAGGGGAGTAGAAGCAGTGTGTGTGTTGGGGAGGGGGACAGGAGAAGAGGGAGGAAAAACTGTGGTTGGAATGTAAAATAAAGGGAAAAACTGTTAATTAGGGAAGAGTAAAAAAACACACATCCTCTCTAACATTGAATTCTGAAAGTTCTCATCAGTGATTTTTTTTCCCAGATTTTTGCAAACACTCCTGTGACACTTGTCAGCAGAAACTTTCTTCAATCTGCTTCTTAGTTTTGTACCCATTACATTCTCATACTATAAACATTAGATTACTAAGGACTCCCTCCCACCTTTACTAAAGCATGCTCTTCCTTTCCCTGGTATTGTTCAAAGTTTATGTACTTTGAACAATTTGTTTGAATTTCTAGAACCAGATTTTTAAAAATTAAAAAAATTATGTCAGCAAAATCCAGAGTTCTAGATTGCAACTGTCTAATTCTCTTTAATATTTAGCATTCTGAATATTTCCAAAAATAGGGTTTGTTTATGCCCCGACTGAGAGTTCTACAGATTTAGCTCCTTGTTTCACTTGGCTCTACTGTATTTGATGCTAATGCTTATCATGTATCTTTACCATGAGGAAGAAGTCATGCTAAGTTAACTTTTCAATGTAATGGGTATTTTAACCCTCAAAGGATTCTTTATGTGAGATACTACTTCCCCACTATTTGCTGTTTTTGAGACTGGGTCTTACATGCAGACAAAGCTTGCTAGGTCTCAAAATAATGTCTCAGCCTCCTGGGTGCTAGGAGTACAGATATGTGAAAAAAAAGTGAGGTCACCAGTGTTGCTAAAGGTTCAGTAACTTGTTCAAGTTAAAGAAGTAATAAATGACAGATCCCTGAACTCAGATTTTAGTCCATAATTTTTTTAACCAATTATTATAGATTCTCATTATGTACTAGTTGGTCAACTCATCATTATGATGGTTCAAATCCAGTAGGTTCTTACTAGTGAAAACAATATGGAAACTAAATTAATTTACCTTTTCTTGTAAACAGTCTGCTTCTTAGACAAACATGTCTGAAATCGGTTTCTGTTAGCCCAAGAATATAGGACAGTTATTATCTAAAATAAATACCCACTATGCATAATGGTATATCAACAATGATAACATTTAGTAAGAATGCTGAAAGGGATATGTAGAGAAAATAATGGCTGCCTTTAAACCACATATCAAACATTCATTCTTTTTTAGTTTGTGCCCAATCTCTGCCACTATATGAACACCCTACCTGGACTGAAAGGTTTCTATCATCCAAATGTTTCAGACCCCTATATTTTGGTTCCAAGTTATATTGGCCTTTCCCTACATGTCTGAACACCATTTCTTCTTCTAAGTGACTAGCAGTTTTGAAAAGCTACCTATAGATTCTTCATACCTACTTTATTTCTATCTCAGATCTGTGACAGGTCCATCTATAAATACAATTATCTGTCAAACCAGAAAATGTGAAAAGAGATAAAGGAAACGGGGGTTGTAACTGGAAAAAAACCTACAATGACACACTCACTAGAACACCAACGCAAGGACACAAAACACGTGACACAAAAAGCATTGACAACACATATTTTCTGGATTCTAATTAAATTTACTTTATCAAATAACCCTTTTTTTTTCAAAGACAATAAGGCTTTAAAAAAAACAAAAACCAACCAATCTTATAAACCAAAAAATGGATTTAAAAATACATCAGTACGCTGAGCACAAGGACAGAGGAACCAAGCGTGTTTTGATGAGCCCACCTCCCCTACTTTTAATCTTGCTTTTCATACTTTTTTATCAGTAGGGCCTCATCATTAGCATCTTAAACACAGCAGGCAGAGCTCTAGTTTGTAGACGGCTAGTGTTTACACGTAGGCAGAGGCCCACCTAATGATCAGATTAAACATCAGGATTTAAAACGAAGGTTTTACCATTTCAATTTGAGTTCTCTGCACAAAGGGCCCTTAAACTGTTGCCTTCTGATGTGTGTTGGTGTGTGTGTGTGTACGTGCATTTATGAACCTAATATATAATTCAATTATTTTGGTACTATACATACAACTATACATTTTTTTCCTGAGTTGCACCAGAAATCTGATTTTCAATGGTAGTGAATGACTCAAAATAATTACATTTTAAGTATTAAAGAAAATCTTTTGAAATTCCAAACACAAAAAGACAAAAACTTTACTCACATCAGCTAAATAATCTCTATCTTGAAATTATTTGAACTCATCTAAGTCCACTTTACTTTTTTTTTGGTTTTTCGAGACAGGGTTTCTCTGTGGTTTTGGAGCCTGTCCTGGAACTAGCTCTTGTAGACCAGGCTGGTCTCGAACTCACAGAGATCTGCCTGCCTCTGCCTCCCAAGTGCTGGGATTAAAGGAGTGTGCCACCACTGCCCGGCTTCCACTTTACTTTTAAAGTGACTAATTTCCAGGCACATTCCCTGCCAAATATATAGGTTACAAATCGCTTTAGTCTTCTGAAAGCCACCAATATAAAGTTAACTTTTTATTTTGGAAATAGGCACTTATTTTCAATTAGAGGTATCACTACTACAATCTTAACTTCTTTATCACATATTACAATTCTGTTGGGAACAACTTAAACACTCATATTTGCAAATGTTCCATACAGTGCAAACCCTCCAAATGTGTGGGAACAGCATTTGCCAACTCAAATTTAAACTGTTCTAGCAAACTCTTATACTTGGAGACATCTCCACATTTTTTAATCTCTCACTTTCCTTTTCTTTAGATCTAGAAGAGAATTAATAGAAATATTCGAAAAAAGTCAGAAGAGTAGAACTCATCTGAATACTGACTGAATTTCAAATCTCCTAAGACTAACAGCATATCACTCCATCTGCTGTGTTCTCATAAATAAATCACTAACTGCAGAATAACAGCCTAATCAAATGGCAGCAGTTAAACTGTTAAAACCAGTATCATCACTTCTTACCAACTATATTCCATTTGGTTAGCTGCTGATGTGGCCACAGAAGCTCTGCAGTCTAGAAGTCTACTGGAGGAGGAAGATATGCTGAGCAGTTAAAGACTAGGCTCTAACAGCCTGCTGCAATGGCATCTTTTTCCTGTGTGAGTCTACCTCACTCTCATGCCAACACTACAGTCTACTAAAAGACTGGACACTGAAGACTTCAGATACACAGAGGTTTATTTTCTAGCTGTCCCTCTGCCTTTGCATTTATGTCAGTGTTTTAAGTTTGAAATTGTAGAATCCAAACCAGGTTTAGATATGTTTTTATTTGATCCTGAAAATATTGTATGGATAACAGTGTCAGTGGCACTGTTAAACAAAATCACACTTCCCCGTACTTACCAGATCATAAATAACTGCATCAATTAAAAACCATTCACTTAGTGTCCTTGGTAAAACTTTATTATAAATATTCTTTCTCTAAATATATTCCTATACCAAAATACTTGTTATGGTATTCTTATGATGGCTTCCAGAGATAAAACTCAATGTCAAGGTATGAATAGACATAGGCAACATGGATAATATGATAGAAAACTACAGTTTAAAACAGCTGATACATTAGCTAATCTAGAACATTAAAGTCCTTATGCAGGTTGCTCAGAAAATAAGTTAAAAGAAAATGTTTTTAAAAAGATGACAAAATATTGAAAAATTAAAAGTAGGAGTTTACTCTGTGTAGAAAAGATCTAGGGAACAAAGGCAAATACAAAATCAAACTCCACAATGACTTCTCAGGGCCTGTATTCATTAGTGCAGAGAGATAAATAGATAAGCCATCAATGGCTTTCACAAATATAGCTGCGTGTTTACTTTGAAAATAGGATGTAACAAATCACTACTTAACAATATAAGTGAATTTTCAAAGAGAAGCTATCTTTATGAACTTTAAGGAGAATGTGGTATTGGTTGTTCAAGCACTATTGATGGTATTCTTTCTAGGAAACAAATTGACATTTTCCTAGTAATTCAAGTCTTCATAAACATAAAAGAAGTTGCTTAACTTCATTTTATTTCTTCCCACTAAATTTAGTATATCCTTTTATTACTAGGACACATCAAAATTTATTGTTCTTTTTTTTGTACATGAAAAACCTGTTATATATACAGATCAAACTAATTGACATTTTGAGAATTATACCATTATCAATATTTGTGCTTTTTTAGCTGTTGTCTGTTTAGATGGGTGGTACAAGGGACTGAACTCAATAATCTGTACATGCCAGACAAAAATTGGATATATTATTATGAGGTAGGCACAATGAGCTACCATGCTGACCTTGAACTTGTTACCTTCCCACCTTAGCCCAAATGAGTGTATATGTATATGTGTATACATATACAATACTCTGAAAGGTTTGTGTTTTTTTAAGGAGCCACATCAAGAATAGTGTTTATATAAATGAGTTTATAAAAATTAAAATCAGAACAAATTTCAGTGTTTGCCATGTGATTACTCTGGCCAATGTTTCTCAATGAGACCATTATCACTGAACTCACTAGAAATACAGGTAGACATTATACCAACTAGCATGAACCTCTTGTTGAGAAGCTACAATTCTGATGTGTTTTCAGGAATTCTACTTTGAAACACAGGACACTAAAGTACAATCAGCCAAGGTCTGAACAAGAATTCTCTAAAAATATTTTTTAAATTTAATTACTAAATCAAAATTTAACAGCCACTAAATTAGAAGACATTTCATCACCAAAAGTAAACTTCTTATACAACAAGGTCAAAGTTATGTTAGTGTCTCTAAAAACTACTGCATGAACTAATAAACTATATGGTTCTTCAAAGCTAGACAATAGCTCAATGGCACTTTGTTGATTGAGAAGCCTATGCGAATATATAAATATAAAATAACTTGTTATTCACAAAAGCAGTAGCTTAAAAAAAAGATAAAGATTCACATCAAGAAAGGATTCTTTCTATACTCATATCTCACAAAGACTCAACAGTGTACTTCTGCAGTAAAACGATGTTGGCTAAATCACAAACAAGAAAGCCATTCTGTACAAACTGGCATCTTTTACTGCACAGTGCAAAGGTACTACTTCATAGTTGTGAGTATTTCGTCACTGTCATCAACACATCCTCGCTGATATCTGCTAAGATCTGGAGACTGTTTCTTAATCACCCTTGCTATGATAAAACCTATTTCTCAGGTGCTTCCCAAGTTCAACGAAACAATATATGTACAATCCACCTCATAAGAAACAGGCTCCTTACAAGAACTATCCACTAAGTAGCTAGGAGTAAGAGGCAAAATAATTAAATAATTGTAACTCAACCTTAAAGAAGAGTTCCAAACTCTCCTAAAGAGCCCAAAATGAGGTCATTAAGCTAGGTGATAAAGACATGCGGAGGTCTAAGGCTAGGTTGTTAACAAAAGTTGATGGCCAGTCTCAAATCAGTATTACGACTAAACAAGATTTCTGTCTGCCACTGCCAATTTGATGACTGAATGCAAATATATCATAAGTGAATCTACTGGCTCCCATCATAGCTATAATGAAGATACAGTGAGAGAAAATGTCAAAATGTGTAGTAAATAAAGTCCTGGAGTAGCTAAGCTTCTAGGCCCTTCTCCAAAACAAGTGAGCATCAGAAGAGAGCAAAGGTGCAAGACAGAAACTATCAAATGCTTCTCTCAGTGGCCCACAAATGCCAACAAGAGGACATTTGCCTAACAGGCAGAATGATGAGCCTCCAATAAGAATGAACAACTCATTCCCTCATCCTTATTCCTCTGTGTGCTACTTCCTTCCCCTCCTCACCAGATGGATATCATAATAGCATATCACCCTTTCCTACACCACTGTGTAAGTGACACACAGGGCGTTTATACTGGCCATCTTTCATAGATGCACAAAATAAGAGGAGAAAGTGCAGTTCTGGGAGACTGCCTTTCTCGTACAACATGCTTGAGGTTCTGCTCGTTAGGAAGGAAGAGATTAGATGTGATTTTGGTTTTCTGTGGGATAATAAAGGATGGACATGGATACTATGAAAGGGAAAATCCTAACCACTGATAAATAGCAAGAAAACAGACACGTCAAGGCCTCTGTCCAAATGTAGGAAGCCGATTATGTGAATTAACCTTCCTCCCCTCCCAAAAATAGCTGATAGCTATTCAAGGTTACCATTCTATTTGACTCGTATTTTAAAAATCTCAACTATCTAAAGTACTGTACTAAACAATCTCTGAAGTTTATAAAGGCTAAACCTAAAACCCCATGTGCACGTATATTTGTCAAGGGACAGATATACTCACTCGCCTGACATGTGGTTAGGATAGGCACTGACAGACTAAAGCTACATATTTGGTGTTTTTGGCCAAAGTTCTGCATTTTCCATACCATTTCTGTAAGTAGTCCAGTGCCTCCAAACGAGCACCAATCTCAAAAGTGATTCCAGGACGATTTGGGGGCTTTTTACTCATCTTGAGATCCTATTCTTCAGTATTTTCTTTCCACTACCTCAAGAGGAAAAAAGACAGTTAGATTCTAATGCATGAAATGCACAGGGAATATGCCTTAAAGGAACAAACAGAATTTAAGTAACTTTCAAAATAACACATGGAAAGTTACAACACTTTCCAGTTTTTTAGTTAGATGATTACCAATACCTGCAGGAAGCATGCAACATGAAGGCAAAGTTGGCAAGGCATTAATAAAAGGAATACAGAAAGGAAAACTAGCTAAAAAGAAGGGACAAGCTATTAAAACTTAAGAATGGCTAAAATGCCTTAAACCTTAACTCAAAAATGCCCAAGAAAGTTCCACCCAAGGATGAAAATGCTGTTTCTAAAAATTAAGACAATCCTGTTTATTGAAATCCTTGAGGGTAATATAGCTTAATTTCCAGAAATCTTTCAGTATGTCAAAATGTATAACCCTATATAAAACATTAGGACCCTGGAGGAAGCAGTAGACATGCCCTATGCAACTGAGGATTCTAAGCAATCTTCTGTAAGATCAGCATGCATTAGTACTACTACCTCAGCAGTACACCACTCCATAATTTTGACAAAGAGTTGCAGAGAATTTTTTTTCTTAAATTTCACGTTTAATAATCAATAATGCCGGAGTTTGACTCTGAGTATGGTTTCCATCATTAACTCAACATAGTGCCCACAATGATAATCATTAAAATAAATAAATAAATAAAACCTGCAAAGGAGTTCCCTGTAGATCATTCACAGATCAAGTATTGACCATTGTTTAGGTCACACTGGCCTCCTAGCACACTTGAGGCCTTTTCACTACTAAGTATTTGAGGGAAATGAATACATTCTCCAAGTATCGATAGTGGAGTGAAAATATAATTGGTATGCCAAGTCTTATCAAAACACAATTGGTAATCAGGAATATAAAGCTGGTATTGTTGGAGGAAGATGCTTAAAACATGTTTTACATTCCTACTGACTAGACTCTCTCCGGCTTATAAAAAGAACTTCACACAAACACAAAAACCCTAAGGGGAAAAAAAAAAAAACCTCATACAACTGAAATTTATTTTTATAATGGTTTGGTTACTGCTCAAAACAGGGGAAAACATAATGGCAAACAGAATTCCAAATGTGCCTTCCTGTTTTTTTTTTTTTTTTTAGAATCTGAAAAGGGAAATAAAAAGAAATAGCATCAATGCTTGCCACAAAAATAGGGGGGGGGGGGATCGAGGTTACAAGCCTGTGCCTAAGGGGCTATAGAATATTCTGGCATGGTTTCAGTGAGGTTAAGATTAGTAGCCAGGGTGCACTGGGTGTAATGGGAACAAATCTAAATATTTTAAATAGCAGTCTTGTAAGTGTGCGACATACAAGGCTGTTACTTAAATGTGCGGAAATCGAATCTGAAGAGGCAACGTGCCAGTCAAGCTAATATTTCCTAAGATCAAACTTCCAGCCTGTAAATCTAATCCCCTGGTGACTCTCAGGAATGAGGCACCTCCATTCTCTTGTGAGGAAATGGGGAACATGAAGAAGGCATCGGAATTAAAAAAAAAACTTTTACGAGACAATCTATTGGAAAGATCCTTACAGCAAAACTGCTCAACACAGAGAAGGGTAGGTGAAACACAACAAGAATGAAAAAAAAAAAAAAAAAAGGCAGGAAAAGCGGTAAAAAGAGCTGCGGTAAGAGGACAGTGAAGTTAGCGGAGATGACAGGGAGAGGACAGAGACAGGAACACAGAGCAAGTGAGCGGTGAGGGAAATACCGCGAAGCTAAGCAGAGGTGGAGGACAGGACAAGGCGGGCCCATATGGGCAAGGGTGGCAAGGGGAGCCAGGAAAGGCCGCGGCGCGGCTGGCCCGGAGCCCGGGAGCTGCAGGTTGACAGCCGAGTACCCGGCAAGGGAAAGAAGGCGGGGGAGAGCGGCGGCGCGCAGACAATAGGGCCGGCGGGTGGCAGGGAACCGGGTGCCGGCCGAGAGCGACGAGGGCGCGAGTGCGGCCCGGGGACCCGGCAGCCTCCAGGCCCCGCCGCCGCCTCTTACCGACTCGGCCTCCTCTCCGCACAGCAACCGGGCCGTCCGGGGCCGAGCCGGGGTGCGTCAAGGCAGCCAGCGCGGGCCTCGTCCGCGTCTGCCCGGGCAGCGGCCGGGGAGGGAGCAGGAGCCGAGCAAGCCCGGCCCGCGGCGCCGCGTCCTCCTGAGGAAACGCGGGGAGGGAGCCGGGTCCGAGCCCTCAAGCCCGCTCGGGGGTCGCTACCATCGCCGCCTTCGCCGCCGCCACCGCCGCCGCTGCCGCTGCCGCCGCCGGCCAGCCCTGACGCGACGCCGGCCGGGGACGTCAGCCGCCGGCGACGCACCGGAAGCGGGCTGGGCTTCGTCACGTGACATGCGAGGGCCGGGCTCACGCGGCGCAGCCGATTGGAGAACAGCTCTGGGGGCGGGGCTTCGGTCCAGGCTGGGCACCTAGGGAGTAAAGGGACCCTTAGTGCTGGGAGGAGGATGAAGGCCTTTCTTGCTGTAGGTTTTCGTCTTATCTCTTTAGCTGACACATTGGGCAAACGAATGCACCACAAACTTTCCTTTGAGATCTGTTTCAGCCTACATTAACGACAGACGCAATGATCTCTATTACAAAATCAGAGTGTCTCTTGAATGGATTCCTTATCACTGACACTATTCTATAAAAATAACATGTAATAATCCCAACCGCACAATTATACTGCTCTCCAACCTCAGAAATTCTTACTAAACAACTAACAGACATTCCTAAGAAGTGGAGCGCAGCTATAGAGCCTGTAGCTACCATGACGTGACTTCCATGAGTCTGCACAACCAGTGATAGAAGGACTACCTTTACTGGGTAACTATCATGCCCCAGAGTCTGTCTGTATCAAGCACAAGAGTTCCTGTTCCAGCTTTGAGAAAACCCAAAAGTGATCACAGGCAAAATACTACTGAGAGGAAGTGTCTATTTTTTTCTGTCTCTCTCCACTCTTATCACTCTGCCTCCCACGTTTTTAAAGTGCATCATTGCATACAAATGGCACTTATATTTATCTTGCTTCATCGTGTACAGAGAAAACAGCAAAGTAACTCTAAGTTTCAATGATACTGAGATTTTGTAAATTAAGCAAACATACTTATTTCAACATTTTATTCAAAAGACATTCATTCAAAGATAAGTTTCTAATAGCTGCACAGTTATACTGAGCTTGGTGATGCTATAAACAATGTAAATAAGACAGTTGATAGATGATTTTTGTCATCCAGTTTTTCTTTTGAATGTCTGATACATTTCCTCTGTGGTTGTCGTTAGTTCAAGTGAACTAAATATTTCTAGAATATTTCTTCTGCCACAGGCAGAATTATACTTTCTATTTTTCTTAGTAATATGCTTGCTCACTTAATTTGCTATAAACTTAAAATATAAGCAATATTTATTACAGGTACTGGCAATGTATGATGCCATTCCAACAAATTTCCTATGCCTCAAACTGCAGCTTGCAATGTTTGCAACAATTCCTGTTTTAGCAGCACATGTCCTTGATACATCAGGATGAGCCCAGGAAACACACATCATCTACAACAAGCGTGCAATTATAAACAAGAATTTAAACATAAAAATGTACAATGTTGAGAGGATGTGTGTGTATGAATTATTTGTTGCAAAGTCTAACCCTCCAAAACTAAAGTAATCTTGGAGGAAGAATCAACTTCTCACTAAATGGAATGAAAATATTAGAATCTAATGAGCTTAGTCTTCTTTGTGGCAAAAGGTCTGGCTCTAAATGCTAATTAAACCATATTGCTTTAAGAATTTGTTTGCAAATATGGTAGCAGTGTTCATAATAAGGAAAGATTTCTACACATCACATCAGTGGCAGTACCACTAAAGTTTCTGACTTTCAACCTACACCTAAATCTTCTTTAAATTTGGCAGAAACCCCACTCATCTGTAAACCAGTAAATTTCTATATATATATGCATATATACATGAATACATATATTTATATGAGTATATATATTCTTTACTATGTTGAGTGTCTACCAAACCAATTCCCTAAAGAATGATGACTCTTCTATTTCAGCTGGAGCACAAATACAGAGTCCCTCAAATAATACTGAGTAGAAGAAAACTAGGAAGGACTGCCTCCTTACACTTGCAAGGAACCCTGAACAAACTCAGTGGGCAACACACAGAACAGAAATGTGAAGGTGGAATGGAGGCTTGCTGAGAGGAGTTCCAGTGAGAGAAGGGATAAGGGAGGGCAATGGGGTGTGAACATGACGAAAATTTGTCCTCTAAGTATATAAAATTATCAAAAATAGAAAAAAAATTAGCGGCCCTGAGTTCTAAATAAACTGGTGCCTTGAGTGGCTTGTGTTCCCGTGGAGTTCATACCCGCCCTCAGATTGCACGTTGGAAATGAGGATGTCATGTGTAGTTGTCACTAAGCTGCAATAGGAAATCTTTAGTACTCAACAAAAAGGCACCAGGTCTGCTAAAAAGCCCGAAGGGCACAAGGCAGCTCTTTAGCTTGAAGAATTACCCCCACGTCATGCATGACATCTGAATGTCCATCCAGATACTAATATGAATGAAAAAAAAGACTTGTTAAAAAATTGAACATGCCTAAAGCTGAGTCTCATGTATAAACTCAAAGTAAGTTTGAAGGAATGTTCAATTTCCAGAGAATGATGCCACTATGTTAGGAAGGAAAATTGTGCACTTTTCCTACCCATCAACAGGAGGCACTGCTAGGGCAATCTTGTATCCATGTGTATTTGTATCTATTGCAGTCAAGAGGAATTCAACTGAGATGTAAACACTTGAGTACTACATTGTATCTTTTTGTAAATCACAACTGAAAATAGCGCATTGAGCTATTTTACTGTACATTATTTCTACACTTGATCTTTTGGTTATCTCTGTGTCATTGTCTTAGAGTTTTATTGCTATGAAGAGATACCATGACCACAGCTTTATAAAGAAAAAACATTTAATTGGGGCTGGTTTACAATTAAGGGATTTAGTCCATTCCTGTCATGGCAGGAGGCATGATAGCAGGCAGGCAGGCATGGTGCTGAAAACCCTAACCCTATCCCTAACCTAAAAGGTAGGTGAGAGTTCTACATCTGGATTGCAGGCAGAAGGAAGAGAGAGTACCACTGGGCCTGGTTTTAGATTCTGAAACCCTGAAACCCACTCCCAGTGATACACTTCTCCCATCAAGGCCACAACTACTCCAACAGGACCACACCTCCCAATAGTGTGACTCCCTATGATCCCATTTGTGCCCATTTTAACTCAAACCACCACAGTTATATTGACATTTTGGGAGTGTACAAGGAATTACTTAATTACAGTAGATTAGTACATAATCTACTCTAAAATAGAGGCATGAGATGCGACAAAACTAACAAAAATTTCACCTAGGTCTAGGCACATGGTTCAGAGGTTAAGGCTCTTTCCATGCAAGTATAAGAACTAGGGTTTGTATCCCCATAACCCAAGTAAATGCTAAGCCTAGTGGACAGACATGGTGGTACTCAGATGGCAGAGACAGGGGATCCTTGGTGAAAGCTAGATTAGTTGTAATGTTAAACTCTGGGTCCAATTGAGAGGCCATGCCTCCATGCCTAGGGTGGAGAGTTACCAAAGAAGACTCTTACCATCAACCTTGGGCCTCTACAAGCACACACATTTACATGCACCTACACTCTTGAAAAATTACTCACATACACACAAGGCCGAGGAGAAAGAAAAAGAGAGAAAGAAAGGAAGGAAAGAAGGAAGAAAGGGAGGGAGGGAGGGAGGGAGGGAGGGAGGGAGGGAGGGAAAGAAAGAAAGAAAGAAAGAAAGAAAGAAAGGAAGGAAGGAAGGAAGGAAGGAAGGAAGGAAGAAAGAAAGAAAGAAAGAAAGAAAGAAAGAAAGAAAGAAAGAAAGAAAGAAGACCTTACACATTGCATTCCCTCATTGTCATACGGAGTCTGAATTTAAGATCAGGGCATTGACACAGAGAAGAGAAGACTTTAAGAGCCTCTCCCAGCCATGTAACTGAGCCATATATTCCTGCCTCCTCTCTATTCTCTCCACTCAGCAGACCCTCTTCCAGATGGTGGATGTAAGCCATCAGTCACTCCAACTCCAAATATAGAAAGAAAGGCCTTACAGCTGTGTTTGGGCAGAACCAAACAAGCAGCGGGAAAAGTATCTTGAAACAACCCTTGTAAGGCAGGAATCATTGATCTGAATTCCTCCAACACTAGAAATATGAATGTGGAACCATAATGCTTGCTGGAATATTTAACAACTGAGCATGTATGTAACGTATAGCAGGGGAAAGTCATTGCTAAATAGAAGCCATCCTCAGAAATACAAGACAGATATTTTTCTGTTCATCTAATATTTGTGATTAGCTTCATCAAAGGCATAATAATTCAAGAATATTCATTAATGGACTAGTTGAATGAAGAACCGCTGCTGCAATAGTCAGCGCGGCAAATACTCTCATTCTACCGGATTTGAAAATGGTGCTAATGTAACTTCCTTCAGCTGAATAAAAGCTCACACATCTTATTCTCTGACTATACCCAGTTATCTGGCTGTTCAGAATGTATCAATTACAGACAAACCTCCAAGCTAGCAGCAAACTGGCAGACATCTCTCCAGATGTTACTAGAGCTTTCTATTCACATAGCTAAAGAACCAATCTTATTTACTACTGGCTATAGCATAATACTAGGATGTCAGATGATATCATTTTATATATATATATTATATATGTTTGTATGTATAAGTTAATATAAGTACATATTTATGAAATGTTTATGTGCTACTCATGTGCACTTGAGTTTCTGCAATTTTAAAGACTTTCTACTTTGGTAGAAGTATTTTAAGATATTACAGTTCCTACTTCTAAAAGTATATGTGTGTGTGTATACAGATATGTGTGCATGTATGTGTGAACATGCCCACATGCAGGTGTATGTATGCCGTGAGAGAGACAATGTGTTGCAGTGTGCCAACTATTCTGAAGCAAGAATGGCCTGCAGCCATTTATCCTGCAACCCTGGACACTTTTGAGAGTGGAAGGAAGTGCTAGTTATTAATTATTTTAGAGCAACAGGTGTACCTCCCGGCAGCAACAGACAAACAAACATACAAAATCATGCCATATACAACAAGAGAAAGTGCTAATAATAAGGTCAGGGCCATGCAGTGGTGGTGCAAATCTTTAATCCCAGCACTCGGGAGGCAGAAGTAGGTGAGTTCAAAGCCAGCCTGGTCTACAGAGCTAGTGTGGGGACAGTTAGAACTCTTACACAGAGAAACCCTGTCTTGAAATACGAAGAGAGAGAGAGAGAGAGAGAGAGAGAGAGAGAGAGAGAGAGAGAGAGAGAGAGAGAGAGAGAANGAGGAAGAGGAAGAAGAAAAGAAGAAGAAGAAGAAGAAGAAGAAGAAGAAGAAGAAGAAGAAGAAGAAGAAGAAGAAGAAGAAGAAGAAGAAGAAAGAGTGCCTTATTTAAAACAGTGTTTGACGTTTGACTTGGGAATCCTTCTTGAGGCCTCAAAACATGATCTCCTTTGCCATGCTAAGAAAGAAGAAGGGCTCTTTCAGCTGTTGTGGTGGCAGATGGTACCTTCTCTGACTTTTCTTATTTGCTGGTATATCACTTTTATTCTCTATAATAGCATCTCTCAAGTTTTACCCCCACCAACTCATCTGTATTAGACTTTCCTGGGTTGTTTGCTAAAATGCGAACACCTAAGCGCTAAATTTTATTTGAATTTGGGGATGATTTCTTAATAAACCACACTATGGGCCTTCTGTGAACAAAATTATCAGATCTGAGGGGGGTGAGGACTTGTTTGTTCGCTTGTGATTAATGGAGAAGACCTGGTTCAGGAGAACTTGCTGAGCAAACATTAGGATCTGAGTTCAAATCCCAATCACCTGTATAAACAATAACAACAACACATCTGGTCTTGGCCATGCTTAGGCCTATAATTTCAATGTTGTGTGGCAAAGACAAGAGAGTAATTTGGGGTTCTGGCTTCCAGTCTAACTCAAGATTTAGCGAGAGACTCTACACATGTGGAATAAACTGGAAACTTAAAGCACACTCCATATCTTCCAGTGGCCTCTGAGGGCAACACATACACACACATACACACACACACACACACACACACACACACACACACACACACACACCACAGGAAAATTGAATGGAAACAGTCTTAAGCACAAGGAGAACTTACTAAACTGGATAATTAGTTTGAAATAAGGATATGTCTTCCTTCTAGGTCAGTTTGACCTAACATTCTGCACTCTACTTCTGAGGCTGGCTTGCATCTTAGCATCTATATTTTGGTCCCCAACAGCTTCAGATTTCTCGTTGAAATATTCTGGAACAAAAAGACAAGTTTTAGAAGCCATTCTTTCACTGACCCAAATCAAGTTCAACTCTGACTCAAGAGTGCCCATGAGTGTGGCTTGTCCTGATCTGACAGAAACCCAAATCCCTATCCTGCATGTAAAAGTCAAAACTGTCCAAAATCCTACCAGCTGAGGGATGGAAGTGAGTGGGAACTTTAAAGGAAAGCAGGGATGCTTCCTCTGAAAGGAAAAGTGAGAGCTGGCAACAAAAATAACTAATATTCAGCTCAAATGGTGTAGACTAATTGTAGCTCCAAATTACAGTTTACAGCCATCCTCCACAGCTGAGCCTGTACTTCCTGGGCCGCAAAATTAGAAAATCAAGTCCAATGAAGGACAAATCCAGTGAGAGACTGGTCTGAGCTGGTTCCAGAGTCCTTGAGTGTTCCCTTTTCCAGCCGCTCTACAATTTAGGGATACATTGTTGGGAATTGTTGCAGCTTCAGGGAAGAGACGGAGTAGCAGAACACAACAGTCAATCAAACTAACGGCCACCAACACTGTCGCTTTCAATAAGGGTATTCTTTGATTTAACTTACTGAATCTTTAGTTCTGGATTTAAAAACCTACCAACTATTGTTTGGTGCAGAAGTAGGTATATAATTTTGGTAAGATGAGGCACAAATTATTGGCTTTACTTTTGAGTTAGATAGTTTTGAATATACAAAATGAATACAAAATTATCAGGCTAAGGGAGTCCCCCAATGGTGGAAATTGAAGAGTACTCTCCTACCCTGTGTTCCATCCTTCAGTAGCTTAAAAATAAATAAGTAAATAAATTGGGTCAGAAAAAGATAAACCAAGGTCTCTAGGTGATAGCTTCTTGAAACATGCTCAGTCTGATGGCATTTTCAAACGCAATGGACAGCCGGGGGTTTGTATTCCTTCCTTCATCATTCACTTACTAAATCACTTAAAAGCTTATGCCTCACATAAAGGAGGCAGATTAAACACCCAAAGTATATGTCTATTCTAGAGACTTGGAAGTTCTGGGGAAAAAAAATGCCAACCAATTTGATTCTTGGAACTGTCATTGGTCTGCAGTTGGCCATCTTCTCATTGCTTCTTCACAGAGTGGTAAGAAGTCATCTCTGCTGCCTCTTCTAAAGGACCGATATCATTCATGAAGGCCCTGCTTTCATGACCCACATAATTCCCAATGCCCCCCCCCTCTAGACACCATCACATTGAGGATTAGCACTTTAATATGAGAATTTAGGAAGTATATATTTAGGTCATCGCAGTCTTCAGGGTGCTTGTGTTTGTATTAGGCATCCCTTCTCTAATGCTAAAATGTGAGTGTCTTAAAGTATGGGTGTAGGAAGCAAAAAAGAAAAAAAAAAGAGGTTTCTATACTAAAGTGAATTTCTGCAATGGAAGATGGCTACAGAAACAAACACGATGTGAGGCCAAAGATAAAACATCACGAAGTAAAGGAATTGTAGGAATCCATGCATTCTCCCTGGGGAGATCAGGAAAGAGTGCATGAAGAGAAGGGGCCAGACTTTTAACTAGGATTTGATGGATAAGTAACCTTCACATAACAGCTCTATGCAAAATGCAACAATTTGTTTTAAATTTATTTTATGAGTCTATATTTATGTCTGTTCACTGTGTGTGTTCTTGGTACCCTCAAATATCAGAGAAGGCATAAGATTCCCTGGCACTGCTATTACATATGGTTGTGAACTGCTGTGTGGGTACTGTGAGATAAACAGTCCCCCGAATAAGCAACAGGTGCTCTTAACTGCTGAGCCATCTTCCCAATCATCTCCTGCAAACCGTAATTATTGGTCCCTGATAGTTCTTCATAAGTGTGAGTCAGTACCCACAGAATTTTGACTCTATTTCCATTTCTTTCACACAGGCATTTATTAACTATCCCCAATGTTCCAAGAATCCAAGAACAGTGCAAAACTTAAGTGTGTGTTGGGTGGAGGTCAATTCACATGGCTTTGCCAGTACATGGACCTAAATATTCTTCTGTAGAGGCCAGAGCCAAAAATACTGCTCTCTACCTTCCCACCTTGAAACAGGGTATTGCATTGAACTAGAGGCTCATAGGTTTGGTTAGGCTGGCTAGCTCAGAAGCTTTGGGGATCCACCCATACAACCCATCTGGCTTTTGATGTAGGTCCTGCAAATTCAAACTCAGGTCCTTATACTTGCAGAGCAAGAGCTGTGACGTATTGAGTCATATCTCTAGCCTCCAATTCCTGGCCATAAGACATTTAATAGTGAACAGGTCATTTGCATTGCATACAAGGGTTAGCATGCAGGAACACACAATCATGTAAACTTGGCCACTTGAAATTTGCCTCGCTGTTCGTCCTCTTGTCCTACATCCCCAAGTTAACTGCTGGATGTTGAGATAGAGGAGGTTATTCTCTGTTTAAAGGGTTAGGGGAGGATGAGCCCAGACGGTATGTTGGCATCAGCATTGCTACCCCCCAGGCTTGCTGGCTTCCCCTTGTAAGATTCTGAAGCAACATCCCCTGTGGTCAGCTACTGGGACTTCCTCTCTAGTGACTTGGCAAAAGATTATACAGAAACAACTTTACCCTAATAAGGACAAGTATCCTTTGTTTTTCTTTTCTTGTTTTAGGACTAGCCATATCGTAAAGATCATAGAAAATTGTAACATTGAAGAAAATAAATCTACTGGCTTCTTCCATGCTATTGCTTATTTCAGTAGCAATCCCAAACAGTAAAGTGTATCCGAGGCAGGGATTTGGAATAAGGTTAGAAATTAGGTTAGGTTTGATATGGAGCCAGCAGTTTAGAAAGTAGATATGTCTCTGGTTGGTTTTTCTTTATGTTAATGGGCATTGCAAAGCTGTTTCATGGAGCTGTAATGAGAATTGAATGGAGAAAACAAGACTCACATGCTTCCTAAACAATAATGTCCGTATGCCAGAGGCTTCCCATTGGTCCCCTCACCTTTCTTGGTGGTCCGTTTACCTGAGAGTAGCTCTACCTCCACTCATCCCATGCTCATGAAAATACACATTTTCTGAGAAATATTTAGATATTTTACATATACCCTCAGGCTTTCTGCTGGGGATCATGGAGAACAATCCGAAACTACTGTTGCCTCCTAGATCGACACGTTTGCAAAGACTTACACTATGGTTTTACGACTAGCTGATGGTTTTCCTCATCTGCTCTCCTTCTCTCTCTCTTTCTCCCTCTTGTTACCTTTCTCTTTTGAAAACACTCATGTTCTTCAAGTTTCAGGGAAATAGATAAACCCTGAAAGATTCATTAGGAACAAATACAGACAAAATTTAATCTGAAAGCAAATACTAAATGTGCTGAAATGAGTTTAATCACATAGAAATTATAGATTGCCAAACTCAGAAGGCTCCACTAGAGAATTCATATTGTGTCACTATCTGGACAAGAAAGACCTTAGCTTTTATACAGGGGTTAAAGTCTGAATCACTTTAAGTGCCTCACAATCTACCTAGCCTGACGATTTTTCTTATTTGCCTTGTCCTACTGTGTAACTTCCAACTGTATCATTCTCACATCTTCCCTATGCTCATGTGAATAATCTCTATCCTTCCTTCCACAATCTTCACAAGCTAGAATACCCTTGGTATTCATATCCTACAATATGGTGACAGATTAGACAGTCATTATGATCTACCTAGTTTTCATCAACCTTCAAACTTTGAAGACAGTGTGGTGGTTTGGATAAGAATGCTCCCCAGCTCGTATATTTGAATACTTAGTCACCAAGGAGTGGCACTATGAAAGAATTTAAAGGATTAAGAGCCGTGGCCTTGTTGGATGAAATACGTCACGGGAAGTGGGATTTGAGGTTATCAAAGCCCAAGACAGGCCCAGAGTTACCAGCTCTCAGCCTGAGGATGAGGATATAGCACTTGACTCCTGCTTCAGTGCCATGTTGATGCCATGCTCCCTGCCAAGACGACCATGAACTAAAGCCTCTGAAACTGCAAGCAAACCCCCAGTTAAATTCTTTCTTTCTTAAGAGTTGCCTTCATCATGGTATCTCTTTGATAGCAAAAGAACAGTGACTCAGACAGTGTCCATGAATGAATCCTATGACACTTGGTGGAAATCCAAGAAGCAAGTCACAGATTTGGGCCTAAGCCCAGCATGTCAGCAATTAAGAACAAAGACAGAAACAAGTCTAACATGAACTATAGGTAGTGATACAAACATAAGGAATGTGATGAAATAAAATGGAAGAAATATGCCAACTGTGTTTTTGATGTAAAACATAGCCAAAGAGGTGCTAAGGTACAAGAAGGTTATGAGAAAGAACCCACAGACTCAGAGCTTCTTGTCATTTTTCAACTTCTGCAAAGAATCAAGTCTGTTGGGGGAATTTTGCAGGCCCATGGAAAGCTCATTTTTTTTTAACTTTTGGGTGTAGATAAACTTTTGGGTGTAGATAATGAGTGTTATGGAAATAAAAGCTTTTAATATCCAGAGCAAGATGCCCAAACCAGTTGCCCGAGGTGCTGGCTTCATTGCTAGAACATGCCCTGTATTGGGCACATTGATCACTTGCAGGATCCAGGGCTCTCACATCGGAGCATCAGACCTTCTAGTCTCAGAGTTCCATGATCTTGCCCTGTCCATCCATCAGTTCTCTTTCTAGAGTCTTGGTGGAGTTTATTCTGTGTGGTTCTTGTTGGACAGAGAATCCAAGATTGTTCCATGGCCTCCGTGTCAAGAGGGATCACATTGGGGAAGAGGTCATTGTGAGAGTCTAGATTTGAATTCTGCCATCATGATGGATTTGTGTCTTGAATGTCCTCTGGGGAGAAATGAATACCCCATGCTTGAAAGTCAAGGGTGGAGAATGTATGTATCTCTGACATAAGCATAGGACTATAGTAAATTAGAGATCAATTCAGTAATATCCTCCTCCTCCAGCTATCTGCTCTTTGTCTTGTCTATTACTCTGACTGTGATTATTCATTTGGTAAAATAAACGTTTTACACTTTGGAGACATTGAGCTTGGCCGTTCAGGTTGCTTCAACTCATGCATGGCATACGAGTGGAAATTTCAAACACCTGTTGTACAAAAGAGCTTTGCAAGTCATTATGTGTTTCTGTAAACTCTCCTGTTCTTTTCACTCTGCATTAAAATGAGGATGTCTGTGCCTGGGAGGTGGATCATCAGTTAAGAGCTCTTGTGGCTCTTTCAGAGAACCTGTGTTGAGTTCCCAGAACCCATGTCGTAGCCGCTAACAAACATTTGTAACTCCAGTTTCAAAGTATCCAATGTTCCCTTCTATGTCCCTTGGTCACTGAATGCACATGGAGCACTTTCACACATGCAGGCAAAACACTCATACACATGAAATAAAATAGAAGACCTCTTTGAAAATAGGATTTTGAAGAAAGGGAGATGCCCATCATGGGGCTGATTCTCCAGTCTTTGATACTAAAACAAGCTTGGCCTAGGGCTAGGGCTTTAGCTCTAAGTAGAGTACTTGCCTAGTATGTGTAAATTCTTAACTTCAATACCCAATACCCCCAAAATAAAATACTATAATAGCCCAAAGTACATTAGACTGTAGCCATTGTACAGCTAACTAACACAGGACAGGACATGTTAATCCAGTTGAAGCAGAGATAAAGGATAACTAGCAATGATGCGGGTCATGCAATTGTAAAATAGGGAGCAAACCTCACACAAGTATACACACAAGTATACTATTGTTAGAATCAAATTTGGTGCTCTTTTTTTTTTATTTTTTGATTTTTCGAGATAGGGTTTCTCCGTAGCTTTTTGGTTCCTGTCCTGGAACCAGCTCTTGTAGTCCTGGCTGGCCTCGAACTCACAGAGACCCGCCTGCCTCTGCCTCCCGAGTGCTGGGATTAAAGGTGTGCGCCGCCACCACCGCCGGCCGAATTTGGTGTTCTTATAAGCAGTCCAGAATGGGAACACAAACAACAGTTGATGAGGTTCAGAAAATTTGCATGGAGGGAAGAAGAGCCACGGAAACTGAAGTGTTTAAGAATCAACTGGAATCAGATCTGTCACTGACTGCCGTGTTGTCCTGCTCCCACCTGACAGTCCTAACCCTCAACACCCAAGATGCTTTGAAGAGAATCTGAGGTTGTTTCTTCGCAGCCATACTTACTTTTCTCCTAGGCTTTGTGAAGCTGTAAGGAGGACTCAGGGATTGGAGCTTTAAGCTCAGTCCACAGAAAGATCCAAATGTCTTATGCAGGTATGCATGAGTAAGATATAAACAGAATCTGACCTGCATGGATTGTTTAGTTGTTGTTAGCAAATAGCCTGTCAAAAAAGCAACATGGGAAGGAAAGAGTTTATGTGGACTACAATTCCAGGCTGCAAGATATTATTTTGGAGAAGCCAAGCCAGGAACTCAAGCGGCTCGTTGCATTGTATCCACAGTTAAAAGCAGAGACAGAATATATACACCCTTGCTTCCTTGCTCTCACTTAGCTTTCTCTGTTCTTATATAGTCCATGAAGCGGTGCTGTCCACGGTGAGCTGAATCTTCCTATATGATCTAACCATATGGTAGCCCCACAGAGATTTGGCCACAGGCCCATCAGATCTAGGCAATTCTTCAATTAAGACTTCTGTCGCAGTTAAATCCTAGTTGTGCCAAGTTGACATTTGAAAGTAACCAGATGTGGACCTTTTCAGAGCCAGCCAAGGCTCCCACTCCATCTCTACATTTCGCCTTCTGTGCAAGTTCGTGGGTAGAGAATGCAATGGAAAGAGTTCTGGGGAAAAGTTCGGCTTAGTCATGGTGATCAATTGCAAAGCCACCACCTGTTAAAGTAAAAGCATATCACCATGAACAACTAAGGTTCAAATATTTGGTTTTTTTTTCCTGTGGAGTAATTGCTGTGATAAAATGACTTCCCTACAGCTCTTTAGGGGTTATTAACTTTCCCAAGCTATGACCAGAAGAGCAATGCCAGGCTGTGATCAAATTCTGTACTCTATGTGTGAAAAAGCGCAGACTGACTTAGATGGAAAACACACAACTCATGTATTTTTGAGTTCCTAATGTGCAGTGGACCTGGAAATAAATGTAAAGCTGGTAGATGACAAGAAAAACAGAGCATATGCTCCCAACACTCACAGTAAAGCAGAAGATAGAACATCAACAGACTTTTGGTTCATTACCTGTAGCTACAATGCACATTCCTAAGGACAACATAGAGAGCCACGGACTCTATAGCTCGATGTAGGAGGGAAAGAGGGGGTTAAAGAAAAGAGCTGCTTAGAAACAAGATGGAGAGGCAAAGGTGGTACGTTACGAAGGCTCTAAGGTGAAAGCAAAACTGAGCAAGATCAAATGCTAAAGTCAGAATGGTTGGATTTTAGACAACAGAATAGATTCGCTATGAGGCTAAAACTAAGGCAACACTGGACCTCATAGGACTTTAGAGGCCACAGGGATGATTTTGAACTTATTGTGAGGAAGTAGCAAAGACTAGCCCTTGAAGGTTTTAATTTAAGGAATGACATCATCAGATTTTCATAGTGAGATAATTCCGTATATGGTATGCATAATGTATTGGAGAGAAACCAAGTGACAGTTGGAATGTTAGCATAAAACCTCGGCAGAATGAGGTGATAGCTGAGGGCTTTAGGGAGAGACAGCAGAGGTGGGTTCTGTGTGGGAAATAATACTGATGTCTCCCAGCATCAACAAAACCTCAGTACTGTAAGGATTCCTAAGAACTGATGACACCAACTTCTCCAATAGACTGATCAACCAACTCTCCAAAGAGAAGTCAATTGATAAAATCTAATAAGGAATGCTTCTTGCATTTTTTCTCAGATACTCAGCTATTTCCCTTGTCTTTTATCTCATTTAATTTTCCAAGGCAACTTTGGGAGTATAGATTATTACATTTAAATTTGAGAAAATCGCAGCTCAAGGAAGCGAAGTAACAAGTCTGAGGTTCCTTAGCTAGAATGGTAGGCCATTTTAATCTTAGCCTGTGAGACTGTGAATCCCAGGCTCTTTCCACTACTTGGTGTTAGCTCAGTGTTGCTGGGATGATTTAATTCTATTGTCGCTTAAAAAGCATCGATGTGTACAGACGCACAAAGTAATTTGAACCATAATAAAAAGTAAATGTAGAATGTTACCCGTTGAACATTTTGAAAAAAAAATCAGACTTTTTTGATTCAACAGTTTAGTACTGTGCAAATTCTCATAAAAATCACACAATCATATTTCTTTATAGCATCCTGAATTTAACAGCTTTGATATATTATCTTCCACATAATTAGGTTAATTGGACCAAGAACATAATTATATACTACCCATAATTAAACGTGATCAGAAAATGACAGACAGGAAGAGTTGCTTGATTAAAAGTTTTTATCGTGTTCATACAGGTTGGGGTGACACGGTAACTCTAAGAAGCACCCTTCATGGACCAGAAGGTATCCAGCTGGCCTGACTCTGGGTTGTCCATGTTCTACCACGGTCAAGGAGATTTGCTATCTTCACCATGTTCCACTGTGTGAACACCACTGATACGATCATGACAGGAAGTATGACCTCACTCTGCTGCCCTGCCTCTAGTTCAGAAGGCTGATTTTGAAAGTAAACAAGGGCTGCGAGGCTTGACTCTCCCAAGAATGACAAGCTATTCTATTCTAGGAAACAGTTGAAAGCTCCAGAGGCCACCGAGGAACTAAACTGCACTGTGGATGCCTCCACGTAGCGGGGATGCGGGCAGTTTGCACAAGAAGGGAAGACAGGATTCCCTTTGTGAAGGAACTTCTGCACCTGTTGGCATTCTAACGGGGCTTTCAGCTGAAGGACTGCTGGGTCCAGATTTCTGCACTGCCAACCGCGGGGAAGCTTCGTATTTCAGTAACCATCCTGTCATTTGTCAGTTGGAAGAAGAGCCTGGGGACTCCCTGTGGAGGAATATGTATGAGCGAGTTCTATTTCAGAACACAGATGCATTGCTTTGATGAACTGGTAGACAGAGTCTGTTTCTTGAAAAGTTCTTGAGCTGTTAACGCAAGTTGTTTTCACAGTTACTAATGCTTGACTAACTGGCATTGCCCTCACTGTACACAGCTACTTGCTTTTGTAAGATCAAACAGTGAGACCTTCCTTGCTTTCTGCTGCAGAATGTCACGGCTTAAAAGTAAGCAAATGAAACTAGCATACAGTCATTTGGGCCAGATATATTCTTATTGTATTTGTCAATGCTGAAGTGACAAGTGACAAGCTAATATGTTTGTGTGCAGTATCTTATTTTTCACATCAGTGAATTTTAAATGTGTGTTTTGGTTTAGAAACCTTCAAGAGAATTCTAGAAATGCCTCCTGTCTTCTTTAAAGGGATCTTATAAGCTGCAGCATATGATTCCTTGAACAGTTCATACATACAACAGTAAACTGTTCTATATTGAGTCCTAGAATTGATGAGATTGATTTAATGTATTATGTTACAATAGTCAATTATTAGTTGTCATGTTTATTACAAGTATAGACAGAGATACTGGATCATAAAAGACATGAGTTTCACCTTACAAAACTACCAGGGTAGTGATTAGACATACACACACACACACACGCACACACACACACACACACACACACACACACACACTAGCCACCTGGAGATAGAACTATGTGATAAGAAGTAACTGATCAAAGTTTACACAAAGAGTACACTTGGATGTACGGTTACTTTGTAATTGAAAAGTAAATTATATGCTTTCAGGAATGGAGCTTTGTGATCTGGGTGGTGGTGTGCTATTTGTAGCTCAGGGTAGCTTATGCTCTTTAGGAATGTTCAAACTGATAGCCACCACAAAAAGCACCAGGCTTCTCCATGGCCACTTGTCAATGGTTCATGTTGTTGAGCAAAGAAGACAGGCACCAGTCCCTAAGCACTGTCTGCAACTTGATAATAAAGCTACATTCTGCAGTCTGCTTTAAATACACATGAGTTTGTTTCAAGGACTCTAGAACCAGCCACGCTTTCAGATTTCTTAATTAAGTAAGGCACACTATTTAATCTGGGGGACAAATCAACCTTTGTAAGTATTGCTTTCCTCCCAAAAACGGGGTCCTTATTTACAGAATATTCAGCCTTATGCAATGAGACAATGAAAAATAGAATTTGAAGTCTCTGAAGCAGGCGCCACCTCATTGAAGTCCCACAATCTGGTCTGCTGTCTTCAATCTTACGTCTCTCTATCATTTCAGCAAACAAATCTGACTAGTACAATTAGTAGATGCCATCTGTTTTGGCATCATTTGTCTATTTTTAATATATGGTCCATCTTTTTTTTTAAACGTCTTTTGCAGAAAAAAAAAAATCTGTGAAGTTTGAACAAGCGGCCTTCTCAAGATGTACCGAGTCTCTCAACTGCTGTCGACACCAGTAGCAAGTAAATATGAAACTGCTCTGTGCAATTATCTTTGAATGATTAGAGTCCTCTTAGCAATTTCCTTGCTTTGATTTTGCTGATACTTAGACCATTAGCCATCTGTCAGTAGCTTGTGTTTCTTAAATGCCAGTGTGTGCTTTGGCAATGATTTTGACTTCATTTCTTTCCTTGAGAGAAATGTGGCATTTTTTTTTCTTTTTAGGAGAAAAAAAATCACTTTTTTTTTTTTAGATGCCTAAGCATAAATGTGAAAGGAGAATGTTTACTGGCTACAATTAAGATGCAAAACTGTCTACAAAAAAATGCTGAAAGATTGATAGCTACTTGCAGAAAATAAGGGCGTTGTTGAAGCGGTAGTGGTTTTGAGTTTCTTCCTTCCTCTTATTTTTCTGCCTACACCCCCTTTCTCTCCCTCTCTCACACCCACAGTTTTCTACTCATAATAAAGGTCCAAGCTGAAAGTCCAAATTACCTTATTTGTTTTTAGTAGTATTTGTCAGTAAGGAAACCAAGTTTCACTAAGCCCCACTGTTAGAAGTCTTGCTACCATCAGTGCCTGTTATAAAGTTATGTGGCACAGCTTAGGCTCTTAATAACCTGGAACCCTCCTCCAGGTGAAGCCCATTGTCATAGGCCAGAGTTTGTATTTAAGTATGCTTTAATGAAGATCTCACAGGCTTCATACCTTTAAGAATCATATATTTAAAAGAAACAAAATCAAACCCGGGGCCGGGGATGTGGCACTGTGATGTGAAGTGTTCACCATGCGAGCATGAAGACCTGGATTCAGATTTACCTAGCCCACAGAAAGGACTGGGTATGATGGATGATGGTACCTGTAATCCTGGTACTGATAGGAGATGTTCTAGGAGAATTGATGAGATCTAGAGAGAGACTTTATCTCAAAAAGGCGAAGAGCAATAGAGGAAGGCACACGCACACACACTTGCACACACAAAATGAAATTTTTATACTCCGCCCAAACAATGCCTTCTGTTTGCTGTTGTAAAAATCTACAAACGCACAAATAACAAAACTTGTGGCCAGTGATTGAATTTCTCAGATTATGGAGTAACCTACCATAACCAACACATTGAGCCACGGATTTTCATTTTTTTACAACATCACACACATTTCTTTCTCTTTTCCATTTATAAACTCAGTTTGGTGGCCACGATTTAAAGAAAATTTTCAAGGACTGTGGAGTGTGAGAAAGGACAGAAGACAGAAATTTCTCGATTGCTTTATGCTTTCCATAGGGAATAGGTGACAAGTTGGTGGCTTCCCAGAAACTAGCTTTTCACACCGCTCTATTACATTGCCGTCTTCTTGCTAAGACTGGGACATCTAGACATACCTGCTCATGGGTCTCCAATGTTGGTGAGATGTTGAAAATTTCTTTCTTTTTTCCTTACACAGATTCCACCAGGTCACACAAAGGACATTCTGGAGAGCTGTCCCCCACATGCATTTTCCCAAGGTACGTCACAGGGCTTTTCTCCATCAAATCAAACTTCCTTCCTGCCCATCTTATTTTTTATTCCTTTAAAAGGACCATGGCTATATATTTTCCACCTTGTGCATTAGTAACTGAAAACTTGTCTACTTGAAGAATGACTTGTTTTTCCTTTTTAGTGTGAGTACGTAGGCAGGTACGATCGTTTCTTTATTGGGTGGAAAACTACATTGAATTCTTAGATATCATTGGGTTTTTGTTTCTTAAGCTGGTGTCTTAGCTGCTTTCTTTTGCCATGATAAAGCACCATGATGACAAAGACAACTTATAGAAGAAATTGTTTATGGATGCTTACAATTCAAGAGTGTTACAGTTCATGACCATCATAGAGGGGAACATGGCAGTATAATGGGACAGGCATGGTGCTGGAGCAGCAACTGAGAGCTTACGTATAATCCAGAAGCAAGAGGAAGGTAAAGAAAGAACTAACAGGAATAGGCCTGGACTTTTTAAACCTAAAAGCCAATCCTCAGTGACACTTCTCCACCGGCAAGACCACACCTCCTAATCCTACTCAAACAGTTCCACCAACTGGAGACCAAGCATTCGAATGTGTGAGTCTGTGGGGATCATTCCCATTCAAACCACTTTTGTCTTCCCACTCATTTTACCAGGGTCAGAGTATTTACCAGCAAACTGGCCATATTTCACATTCTGCTCACACTAGCTGATTTCATCGTTTTCTTCTACCCTGCAATGGAATCATTGTTTTTCCTTTCCGTAGGCTTTAGCTGAGGTTTCCCCCAGCATTTTCTGAAATGTACCTGCAAGATAAGAGAATCTAACACTGATATTAGAATCTGTCCTTCCTGTAAACATCAGGTCTTCTGATACTACCACATGAGTCAGCCAAGGGTACAGAGGTAGAAATATGAATTTGTGTTGGGGCAGTTTAACTATGATTCCATCCTAACTCCCCTGTATGCTAAGTATCCCTGCCTTTTAGAGAGATTTACAAAGGGCAGAACAAATAAAAATTGGGGGGCTATATACATGGTGCAACTTCAATAATAATTTCTTTTTAAAGATTTATTTATTTATTATGTATACAATATTCTGCCTACATGTCTGCCTGCAGGCCAGAAGAGGACACCCAATCTCATTATAAATGGTTGTGAGCTGCCATGTGGTTGCTGGGCATTGAACTCAGGATCTCTGGAAAAGCAGCCAGTGCCCTTAAGCTCTGAGCCATCTCTCCAGTCCGTTCAATAAATAATATATATTAATTAGTATATTATTAACAGCAAGCTCATACGTTAATTGTTCATAGGTTTTTAAATTGAAAAGTTAGAAATGTCTGTGGGAAATATAGAAATAGGGGATGAGACATGACTTACAACCTACAATAGATGAATAACTACACAAACTTTTTAAAGGCTGTGGTAGGGTCTGTCCCTTCATCAACACCAGAAATAAAAATTCTCCCAGGATTTGTTCAGTCATCTCTCAAGACAAGAAAGGACTTGGTGTTTGGGAAATTGAGCAAGTTGTTGGTTGTATGTGTAGGTAGGTTCCTGAAATCCATTGAAAAGAGCCTATTGAGTGACCATAAGCCTCTGGAATGGCTCTAGTATAATTCAAGTGAGAGTCAAGTCCTAAAGGTAGTTTTGCTAACCACTGAAAAGATTTACTATCACCAAGAACACTCTTTTACAAGTATGTTGATGTAGCAAGAATATTTCCATTTTTTTATGGACAGTCAAGAAAGAAGAGAAAAACTTAAGGACACTTGAAAGGAGGGATGCCCAGGGTTAGGAAAACCTGAGGTTTATAATAATTGTTAAAAATTGAACCTTAGAGGGCAGCTAGAAATGCAGGTCCAGAGCTCTGTAGTTCCCAAGCGCCCAGTGCACTATGGATATCTCCATTAATTCTTGAGAAGGCAAACAATATGGAGAGGGAAACATAGGTAAGGAGGCCAAAAAAAAAAAAATACCAGAAATTTGTAACTCACCTCTCACTCAGAAGCATCAAAATCTTGGACAATTATTATCTGTTGTTATTACTAGTATCTTCCTTTCCTTTTCTACAAAAAGAGGAAATGATGAACAAAAATAATACTGAAATGAAGTGGTCCAGGCCTCTCTGGAGAGAGGTCATTTCTGGCTTTCCAAAGTCTCAGGTCTTTGTACTTGTACCGTTCAGTATTTTCATCAGTGATTTAAAGTAAGAACCTGGCACCATCAGTAAGTCTCTAAGCTGTTTTTGATTGGCAGGAAAGTATTAAAATTATTGGGGCATTTTTTTGAACTGAATGTGTTTCAGTGATTCTCCTCCCTCTGTCCTCCCCACTCTTGTTACCCCTAGGCTTCCCTTCTCCTCCTCTAAATTCTTTCATCAGTCTTCCTTTCCTCTTTCGTGTCTTGTGTGTCCTTTCTCCTACACTCTATCCTTCTTCATCACCATTTTTATCTTCTCTCAGTATTCTTTCTAGTTTATTAGCTTTTACCTACATTTCCATTTTAATGAAATTTTACAAAGATTTTAAAACTATTACATTGATAGAGTTAGTGTCATAGTTACCTTCAATTTGACGGTTGACACACCATTAGAGTCACTTGTGAAGAATTATCCTCCACCAAAGAATTGCCTCAATTAGATTGACCTATGGCCATGCCTATGGGGCATTTTCTTACTGGCTACTTGTTTAAGTTGTGCCAGCCCTAGACAGGTGGACCTGGGCTATATAAGAAAATTAGTTTAGAAAACTAGAGGAAGTAAAACAATAAGCTCTATTCCCTCAGGTTTATGCTTCAAGTTCCTGCCTTGCCAGTCCTTGAGGTTGGACTGTAACCTGTAAGATGAAATCAACTCTTTCATCCCCAAGTTGCCTTTAGTCCAAAAGTTTAACACAGCAACAAAAAAATTAAATTAGGACAGTTAGAATCTCCCCAAAATTCAAAACCACAAAACATGAACACATATAAATAGTAGCCAACATGTTTGGTTTAGAACGTTTAGAATATGCAAGATGTCAGTATTAAGAACTGTTCATGAAACTATTTCATCTTCAGTGTGCAGATTTTTGATGTACAGGAAATAAACAGGAAAATAACATGTTTACAACATCCAGAAAAGGCTGTTTGGTGATATTTTCAAAAGAATGGACCAATATCAAGTGTGTAGTAAATCGATCATAAGGTGATGAAGCTGGCCAACATGTTGTCACCAAATTTCAAAAGAGAAAGAACTAAATGCTGTGTGGTTCAAAGCTGCGCGTTAAGAGCACCATTGCTAAGGGCTGAGGAAGTATTTGGCAGTCTTTATTATGAAGAATGAAATTACCTTCATAGTGTCTAGATGGTCCTATAGGGTTTGTGTGATTGTAAGTACTTGGTAGTGACTTAAAGGACCTTTTCTTTTTTTCCTTTTTAGCTTTGATTGTGGCTTCTTGGATGGAGAGAGTTCTTTTGAATGCTGCTCCATAGACCCCCTGACAGGCTCCCACTATGTCTGTCGCAGAAGCCCCCGACTCCTCACCAATGGCTACTACATTTGGACTGAGGACAGTTTCCTTTGTGACCCAGATGGCCACATCACTCTGAACCCCTCCCATACCAGTGTTATGTACAAGGAGAACTTAGTTAGGTAAGTAGAGAACACTGTAAAGGCCTTGTCCTTTACAATGTTAAAGGGCCATTCTGCTAACCACTCGTTCATCCACATAGCTGAACACAACGCTGCCCAAAAGTATGAGAATAAAAGAGGAATTGGAAGCAGGGGAAGCAAACATGAAAACAAATAAAAATAAAATGAAGTGATACACATGCTGGGGTGGAAGTTTTGAATTCTAAAAGATTTAGGTTACCTGTTAAAGTAGGAAATGGAGAGCCATGGAGAAAGGCACAGGCAAAGGATTTTGAGAAACCCTCATACAATTGGGAAAATGCAAGAGTCTTGGTAGGGATACAGTTTAAGGAAGGGGTTTCCTACAAGAAAGACGGATAAAATATCCGAATTGAGAATCATGAATAATTAGGGCTTAGAATTGGGGAATGTCTCAGTGGGTCAAATGCCTTGTGTACAAGCATAGGGACATGAGCTCAGATCCCTAGCACCACACAGAAGCCACCCACAGCATTGTGCATCTGTAATCCCAGTGCTGGGAAGGCAAAGACAAGTACAATCATGGAATTCATTGACCGCACAATCTAGTCCAATCAGAAAGCTCCAGATTATGGAGATGGGTTAAATTAAGATATAAGAGTTAGCTAAGAAGAAACTAGAGCTAATGGGCTAAGCAGTGATTTAAATGATATAGTTTCTGTGTGATTATTTTGGGGCTGAGCAGCTGGGAACCAACAAATGGCCTCTTACAACACATTTCCAGTGGATTATTTTCAACCCGAGGTGACTGCTACTCACTGCTTTCATTTCTTCCCAGAATATTTAGAAAGAAAAAGAGAATCCACCGTTCTCTTTCTTCTCTCCTGGACCTCAGAGCCTCTAAATCTTGGCTGCATGGAAGCATCTTTGGAGATGCTGATTCACTTCCAAGTGAGGACATCTGGCTGGAGGGTAGTATCAGAAGCGTGGGTATGTACCATTGCAATGAAAATGGTGATATCAGCTTTTGCATAAATGGCATGATGCAATGCCATTTGTGAATGACAGTTATATAGTCCTGACCCAACACACAGTTCAGAGATGACTATCATTTTGGTGGAGAGGGTGATGCTAGAATTCAGAATTTCATTGACATGCTTCCACATAACCAATGACTGAAATACAAAGGTCATATCACGCAAAAAAGTCAGAGTGTAAAAATCTGCATCAGAATGTTGATAGTACTCAGAAAACATCGGCCCATTTCCAGTGTGAGTTTGCATGCGTGGAACAGACGTGGAGAAGTGATAATGGAGGCAAATTTATAAGACCTGTATTGGAGACAGTGACCTGGAATCAGGGTTCAAATCTCAGTTTTGGCATCCTGGGGTAGCAACTTTGTTAAGTCTCAATGACTTTAGTTTGAAAACATGGTGTATGCATGCATATGCCTGTTGCATGAGGCTGCTTGTTCATTCCCGGCTGCCCAGACTTGAAATAACCACACAGAAACTATATGTGTGTATGTGTGTGTGTGTGTGTGTGTGTGTGTGTGTGTGTGTGTGTTAGGAACTCAAAGCCCATTCATTCATTCATCAAAATCCTTTACTACATGTCCTGTGGAAACCACTGCACTGAGCACTTGTTCTAAGCTAAATAAGACACAACGATGACCTTGGGAAACTATTTTCTCAGGTAAGGAGGGAAATAGGTTTGGGAACGGTTACAGTATAATGCCTTAAGTGTTGTAGCAGGGTTAGGGAGATCGAGAGAATGGTGGTGAGACAGCTAATACATAAAGCAGAACGATAGTATGAGCTCAGCTTAGATAAGACCAGAAGGGTTTCAGGTATAATAACACCCAAGAGGGTGTTAAGAAAGGAATGGCTTACTAGGCAGTAGGAAGCCAGAATGACATTGCTGCCTGCTCTATTCCACTTTCCAAATTGCTGGGATTTTGGACTTTCCAAGGTATATATTGTGGCTAGTCTTTCCTTCATAACACATATAAATCCCTTTGGCTTTCTTGTGATTCTTAGAATCGACTTAAGTTTTAGCAACAAGTACAAAGTGAGAAGGAAGAGACTTGGGCAAACAGTGTGGAATGTGGTAGTGGTGTGCTGAAGTCAAGTGAGGCACACCTGAGCACAGGTCCCTGCACAACTGCTCTCACCTCCATCCCATGCCTCTGGTCCCATCTTCAACGTCACTTTCTTTCTTTTCCCTTACATACATTGTACTGTGATCACCACAGATACACCATTGTTTGCAAGAATGGATCATTTCAATGAGTGCTCTCAGGTTGAGAACTCTACAAGAACCCATCCCTTTAATTAGGAAGACTTTTTTCCTAATGGGGCCTAAAACTGTCTTTTCCCTGAGTACAGTGTTGAACAAAGCCAATGAAGCTGCTGATTCTTATGGACACTATATTTTTTTGTAAGAAATAGGCCAAACATATTATTTATCATGTTAAAAACTGTGACTTACACAAAGAAAAATTAAGAGGAAAACAATGATACAAATTTGTGCCATCTCTCCAGTTTATCCTGGTTTGGATAATATTCTGAAGTACTATACATTGGCACCAAAAGGGAAAAACTGGATGGATACTACAGATTTCCCAATTCAAATGATATGAAGATTCTAGTGTGTGTGTGTGTGTGTGTGTGTGTGTGTGTATAATGCTAGATTTATTTTAAAAGAATAAAATGAATCTTCATCAAATGAAGAATAAGTCACACAATAGGAACAAATGATTAATGGAACCAAGTGCAATCTAGTTCCAATAACAAGGAACTCTAAGAAGGACACAGACAGGAGGCAGGACTCGGGGGTTGGACTAAGAAAAACAGATGGTGGAGGCCTGAAGAACCTTCTGTGCCTTATTGAGAAGACAGAGTTTATTGAATGATTAAAGGAAATTCTGAAGGATCGTAAGCAGGGCGAAGACACATGAGATTTTGATTTTCAAAGTTATTTTTCTAGTAGTATGCAAGTGAAGATTGGATGGAGAGTCACTGGCATGAGCTCAAAAGTAAAGAAAAGCAACAAGCATTCCAAGAAAGTGAGAGGAAATAGAAGCAAAAGAGTTAAGGGCTTTTTTGTTGTTGTTGTTGTTGTTGTAGAATTGACAGATTTGTAACAATTAAATGAGACTTGAGGAAGTGAGGGGAGTTTAACAAATGGATGGATTTCATTTGGGGGATGGAATAAAGACACCTGACAGTGTCAGCTCTGATAGACAGGAAGGCAGAGTGATGAGAGGACATGACTTTTGGGTCAAGTGCCCCTGAATTCAAGTCCTGGAACTACCTCTTCCCACTTGTGTGTTCTTGGGCACATTGATTAATTTTTTTGATCTTCCACTTCTTTGTCAATATAATGACAAAGATAATACCATGTGGACTGCTGTTAAGATGAATTGCAGTAACTCATAAAAAGTATCAAATGAGTTTGGGATTTATGCTCTACTCAATACATTTATTTTTATTGTTTTTAAGTATCCTCCAAGGCCAGAGGGCTAACGACCCCATGGGCTGGAGTTACAAATGATTATGAGCTGTCATGTCGATTCTGTGAGCCAAACTGGGGTCATATGGAAAAGTATCAAGTGATCTTAATCGTTGAGCCATCTCTCCAGCCCAGTTGGCCAATCAACATGCTCAGTATTTAACAGACTTACATTTGTGTGTGCACGTGTGTGCGCACACGTGTGTGTGTCTGTGTATTTACTTTCTCACTATGAATATAAATAATTAAGATTGAATTTCCTTTAAAATAAAAGCACCAAAGAAACAGCAAAAAACTGAAAGTGACCAAGAGAAGCCAGTTTCCATAAGGTAGCAAAGAACACAAAAATGGTGCCTGGTAACTATACCTCATATCTTGATGGTTATTTTTCTTGTTCTGTGGCAAAATTCAGGACAAGAAGCAATTTAGAGGAGGAAGGATTTATTCTGGCTCACAGTTTTAAGGTATACAGTCCAGCACAGCAGGGAAGATGTGATGGCGGAAGAGCGGGGTAGCCGGTCCAATTGTGTGTATGGGTCTGGAAGCAGAGAGCAAAGAGGAAATGCAGCTGTGTTTATAAAACCCTGAGGCCTACTTTGAATTACCTACTCCGTCCCACAAAGTTCCACCTCCTAAGAACTCTGCCACATTTTCAAACCAGGAGGTGACAAACACATGAGCTCATGGAAGACATTTCACACCTAGACCACAGCCCTGGGGAATGGCTAGTACAAAAACCATTTTCACGTATTTGGAAATTGGCATCTGGCATCCATAGTTGGTTCTTCCAAACGTGCCCAAACAACTTGAAAGCAGTTGGACCACAGTGGCGTTGCACATGCATGAGGTATCTTATTAGGATTCTCATGGTTGTCAAATACCTCCTAAATATAACAAATCAAACCACCCCTTCCAAAAATCAGTAATTAGTCAACCTGGGTGCACACAAGACTTGGAAAGCTCTCATCTCTGCTCTCAGCTGTAATCAAATTTTCTCAGACGTCTAGTTTTCCGGTTTTACCCAAGGCCTCTTGATTTATCAGCCATTTATTTTTCTCTGGAAATGGAGCCTAGTTAGAAGACTCCAGAAGAATTCAAAATTAAATTGTTTTGCTATTTTCTCTCTGTGCGGCGGCTGCAATCAAACACTATTTCCCCTGATTTTCTCATACTTCATTTTTGAGACGAGAGACTATTTTGCCTACTTGGTTTGTCCTCCTCTAACCCCTTCCCCAGCTGCACACAGATACCTTCCCTCATTAGTCGCAATTCATTCTTTAGCCTTGGCATTTTTGCAGTTCCCAAGTTCCCACCCCACCCCACACTGCAATTTGGAATGTGTTCCTAGAGCTGTGAGTCACCATGAAAAAGAACAGAGAATTCGCACAGGGGCAACTGAATGGAGCAGGGTCTTCCTTGAGCCCCGTCTGTTGGCCCTTGGACAGGCAAGTCCCAAGCTTGTGTTCTGAGCTTTTCTCTAGCTAGAACTTCTGTATGTGCCCTCAGTGGTTATGTTTATCTGTGGCTTTGTGCTTCTCTCTCAAATAATAGAATGTTTATTTTATGTGAAAAGGTGTGGAAAGTGTTCATGGAATATATATACTATACAAACTTGTCCTTTTTAAACAAATACAATCTGTCTTGAATTTAAAGAAAATGGATGAAACAGCATAAAATTAATACTTTCAAGTATAACACAACTAAATATTTTTCTGAAGTATTTGATGTGTTAAGAGCCATTCATTTATTATTAAATATAGCAAAAGATGAAAGCCAGTCAAAGGAAACTTTGAGTTGTGGCAGATCATGTCTTTTTAGAGACAGATATCTCCTTGGTCATTTTGAGTAAATTAATAATTTTTATGATTTCTGTGTTTAATGCTATCATTTAAATGTTCTCTGTAGGATTGCTAATATGCCCCATAAGAGGCATTTGCTTTATTTAATTCAATTATCAGTGCTAATTCTCTAAGTTAAACCAGGTAATCCTGAAAAACAGCACAGGATATTTTTTTTTCTGTTGCCACAGAGCCTGCCTCGCCTTCTGGGATCATAACTAGCCTTTCAGGAATGTGTGATCAGCCAGGATATCCTGGACCCTTTCTTACTTCCATATTGATTTGGTCATCTAGCCATCTCATTCTCTCTTTTTAAACAGCTTTACTGAGGTGTAATTGATACACAAAGGAATGTACACATTTAATATGCACAACTTAATGAGTTAACTATATACAGACACCTGTTAGCTATCAGCATAATTAACATAAATGGCATACAAAGTTACTCTTTAAGACACTTTATGTCCTTCTCTGTGTTGTGCACAGATGTAGGTGTGTTTTAAGAACAGGTAACATAATCCATCTTCTTAACAAATTGTTAAATACAGGCACCTAACTGTGCCACACACATCCTTAAAACTCATCCTCTTAATGTAATGGAAATGCTACGCTCTCATTTTTTCTTCACCTCCCAACTCTTGAAGCCCTGGTAACCATAACTGAAATTTCTGCTTCTGTGAGTTTATCTATTTAGATCCTTATAGAAGTAGTCTCAGTATCTGCCCCTTTGCACTGAATCAATCATCTTAGCAAACTGTCATGCAGGTCTTTCCATGTTGTTGCAAGTGGCAGGATTACCTTCCTTATTTAAGGCTGAGTGACATTCGATTAGATACACATGCCACATTTTCTTGATGCATTCATCTGTGGGCAGCCACTCAAGTTTCATCTGTGTTTGGGCTGCTGTGAGCATGCCCTAGGACAAGCTCTACTTGTGATCCTTACTGGTTATCTGTTGTTTTCTTTTATCTATGGCAACCAATAAAGATGTTTCCTTATGCCCAGAAGCCATGGGAGAATGGCAGGAAGGGATATGCATGGGTGGCAGGGACTCCACCATCCAAAAGTACCAGCTCATTGGTTCAGTATCTAGGCTATGTATGACCGCAGGTTGAATGAGGCCACAGGGTTGGACTTCTTGAAGCCTATGTCTCACATCAGCCTCAGCTTCTATAGGGGTGAACACTGACCCACTGCCTATGGTTACCGAAGCCTTGTACTTGTCTCAATTTCTCAGCCTCACGTGATCTCCACATTCATGAGCATAGTCAACTTTTCTTTTTTAAATTGAGGACAATCTATGAACTAAGTACTTGATTACATTTTCTGCTGCAGATGAGGTTACTTGTTCTTCTTGGAGCATCTAATCGCTGATGGAGGTGGGCATGAATAAAAGGTCACATGAATTACGTATTCCGTAGCCGAGTTTTATAAGATATTGTAAATTATGAACTGTCTTATGAAGGCCGAGAACAGGATATTTGGATCAGAGTAAAGGCAAACAGCTAACATAACACTCCTCAGAGTGATTGGAAGAGTTCTAAAGCTCACAGCACTTTATTATCTTGGTCTGTTATCTCTTTGACAGAATTCTCCAACTTAGTATAACTGGCCTTGGGGGATGGTTGTGCATCAGTGTGTCAGACACCCGGTATTTTAAAGCATGTTCGTAGCATACGCAGCCCCTATTTACAGACGACAGAAATAGCCTACACATCCCCAGTTATGATAAGCAACAGCGCCTTCAGATGTTATCAAAGAGTCCCGGGGAAGACAAAATATCTCATAAGTAAAAACTCTTGCTATAAGGGGACCCCAAGTGTCTTAGTAGTCCCAAACCCATTCTAGTTCCAATGAGGACTCAGGAGCTCTAAGGGCTCACTGCTTAGAGTGTTTTAGCCAGGAGGCTTGTGTCCCATTCACTCTGGAGACTCATTAGTGACTCCAAATTCCTAATAGAATAGTCTTAGAAACCCGAACATGACAGGAGGCTTTGAAAATATCATATTGTCTTAGTCCAATGAGAATCATCTTCAAGTCTTCTTCACCAAGCTCATTCTTCCATCTAGCCATCTAGCTCACTGGGAACCTACCCTATTGTCTCTTGAGACTGATGTCTTGGCTTTGCCCTCCCTTCCCTCTCATCTCCTCCCCCTGTGCCTGGCCCATTATCTTCCTACTACCTTCTAGTAGAATTCCTGCTCATCCTCCAGCTTTCTGCTTCAGCTCTGCCTCCTCTGTGAAACCTTCCTGTGTTCTCCCAGGTAGACACAGGCATTCTTTTCTAGACTTCCCCTGTAATACAACTTGGCTCCTCTAGTTCTGGGAATATAAGTGCATCAAGGAAATAAATAGACTTCTCTCTACTTCTGCAAATCACCTGTCTTTTCCAAGTTTTGCGGCAGTTTCTTAAATCCTCTGGCTTGAGGATTTCCCTGAGGTGTCACTGGAGCCTGCCTTGCTTCTGTCTTTCTCCCATCTGGCATCTTTCCTCTGTCTTCTCATGTGTTGGGCTTTCCCTGACAGCAGTGGAACCAGAAAAAGTCTTTCTGATTGTTTACTAGGACTGATCAACTTCAGCTTGCTTCCCTCGAGGTTCCTAATGCATGGGAAAAAAAACTGCCTTCCAGAGTGCTTCTTTTCTCTCCCCCTTTTCTTCAGTTTCTGCTCCCTCTAAAATCATTTTAGGCCATAGCTATTCCCCACCACACTTCGGTTGTGTCCTTTCTGGAGATCCTTTCACTACACATTCAGCCCGGTAAGGAGCAGGTGGCAGAGGATATCATTTATCCCACAGTAAATTCAGGGGAGGTTAGAGTACGCGGTAAGTAATGGAGCCTAGAAGAATCTGGGGGAAGAATCAAGAAATCCTTTCATGGAGGGACAATTTCCTAGATGTCCAATTCAAAATTTAAAAAAAAAGTCTTCCTTTTGCCAAGGAGATACTCTGGATAATCTTTCCCATCTGGAAACATCATTTAATGACAACCCAGATCTTCCTGTCTCCACCCCCGAAGTGACCATCCCACACTCGACCACAAACTCTGCATATTATAATCCATATTAATAGTAAAAGCTTCCAGTCCTTCATCTATCCCACGCCATGAGATGTTTACATTGCTCCTCATCTTCCTCAGTCATCACATCACTGTGGAAGTTGGAAACTATCTGCTTTAGAGATGAAGAAATTAGAGATCATAAAATTAAAATAAAATGACCTATGTCACTCTTATTATAATTCATATTCCAGATTTCCTGAAGCCTAAGACTTGGCAGTTTCCATCCAATTTTATGATGTATTTTAATCAATAAGATCTGGTTACATGCATCTCTACCCAACCAACAAGGCTTTTCTTCCTGTCTCCCCCTGATTGAGCTCCCCCGCCCCTCTTCACACTAGGATTTTCACCTCCCTTGGGTCAGTGTCTGTCTCTGCTCCCTTTTATCCCTCCCATATAAATATAAGTGACCAGAGATATATGGACTCAGCGAACATTTTGAATCTGTGATCTGAATATTCCACTAGACATGGAACCAAGACTCCTATGAACCCTAAAATTCTTGTCTAATCGAAAAAATCAGGTGATATTGCAAATGAAAGAAAAACAAAATATCCATCTCCACTCCATCATCTTCCCTGAAATAAAATTAAAAAGTTTCTGCACCCCAATAAGTCTCTCCACTGATGCAATAATCAGAATCAGGCCAAATCAAACCAAATTAGAAAAAGCCCAAGTTTAATGGATACAAATGCTCCTGGATGACTTTCTAGCCTCCTAGAGAGGAGACAGGGAAGGAAGACTGGAAGTTTGTTCTCTGGGAGGCAGTTTAAATACCCTGTGGGAGTGGTCTTGAGTATCCCTGGAGGGGTCATAGTTTGGTGAGCTTTCTCTGGGGTGGAGTCTGAATTGAGGCAACTCCTAGTGGGAGGGAGCTTAGGATGGAACTTCCGTCTGAACATTCCAGACTCTTTGGATAAATTGATGCAAGGGGATGGGATGAGGCTTCCAAACAAACAAAAATAAGTTAGAACAATTTCCCCAAATACCAGGCCAGCAGGTCAAAACTGAAATCCAAGCAATGATGGCAAGAGTACTCTGGGCACCTATTACCTAGGGTTCTCCATCTTTCACGACCACATTTGTTTTTCTTTGCCATGTGAGATGATATCTCTGTACATTTCGCAATGTGGGATTGTGAACAGCTCTCTTAGACATTCTCTGAAGGAAGCCACGCAGCTTGGATGGAGTAATGCTATACCTAGGCTTTATACTGGCTCCTGGCAGTTATCGAGGGCCAACACTGGTGGAAGAAATATTAACTCCTTGGATCAGTATAAATTTGAACTTGAAACCCACTTTCAAGAGAGTTTCAAGGAGATAGTTTCCTGAGTGGGCTTGAGCTATTGAACAAACTTTTGTTCATTTTGTTTTGTTTTGTTTTTTTCCCCTCATCTTTTCATGGGGAGAATAGAGTATTTCAACCCTGCAGGGACTTGGTTCTCATTTTCTGCCTCTTTTAAGAATAAGGAGCCTTTCTTCATGCGCTATAGCACCATTTCAACAAGAACCATTTAGTTATGACTTTCAAATGCTCCTTTCCATCCCCCAATCCCTGTCAGTTTCAGCCACAGCTCTTGTTTAGGGGTGTGAGTGGCCTCAGCTTGCCTGCTGGGAATGACCTTTTCTTTTGAGTTTAAGTACACAGCTTGAAAAGAATGTGTGTTGGATACTTGCCATCCTTTAAGCCAGCCCAGGAAACACCTGCATTCCAGGCAGCACTTCTGCCTGCTCTTTGTGAATGTCTGTGTCTACAAGCCAGAGTGTTCTGCATTGTCTTAAGTTCTCACCTACAGACAGGGGAGTGAAACTAAGCTTTGGGTAGATATCACACAGACCATCAAAGCCGGAGCCTTGAGAATTCTTAGGACATTCATTCCAGATGAATCAAATCAGTGGATTTTGGTGGGTTAAGGGGAGGCACTACCTATATAGTTGAAAGTCATCCTTACTTACTGATTTCATTCTTTCCAGCAACGTTCTAACTTGGAAGGTTTGGGGTCTTTTAACCTTAGATTCAGCTCAAGAGTCAGCAACCAAGTGACCCATGTTGAGGATACCAGATGTTCCTAGGAGTTATCTTAGCATGTTTCAACTTTTTGTGTTACAGGATTTGAGATTAAACTTGACCATTCTTTGAGAGGCATTGGTAGTCTAGTTCCAGAGTTAGTAAAATGTATTTATAAACGAACCATTATAAGAGAGCACATGTGTGTTTTATAAACTATTTGCACCAAGTATCCTCTGTGAATGATAAAACAAAGCATGTATTTGCTATTCAATAGTTCATTCCGTGTTTCCATGTGTTTTATAGACAGTGGATTTCCATAGCGACACCTATCACAATATATTCTGCCACTTACTTCCTACCTGAATATAAACCTCATGAAACAAATGGTGACATGTGTCTAATTGACTATTGCTTCTCAACAGCATGGTCTGATATACAGTCACATTCAATAGATGCCAAATAAGTGAAATGCAAATTGGAAGGAGGAATTATCTTTGTTATGAAGTTTAATGTTGTAAAAATGTGATGCTCAATTGCTCACACGTATACTTCAAAAAAATCCATTCACCATCTAACATCACATGGAGGCTGAGGATGAGATAACACATCTCCTTGCCTACATGGGTATTAGAATACCATTTCATGATTTCTTCCAGGGCCACCTGGATTTTACTATATATATCATAGTGTATGTTATTTTACCTAGTTGAAATACCACATGAATGTGTACATGGTGACAGCCTTACTAAGGCACAGTTCATCACTCCCCATCATCTGTAAATGGATCCCCTACCCTTGGGAAGTCAGTGTGTTCTGTGATCTGTCCTCTATCTTGTTGTAAGATTATATTTTCCTGGATTCTATGGAGTCATGTTATTGTCACCGCTATACTTGTCCTCCCTCACAAAACTCTCATCCCTCTTATTTTTGCTTAGCATTCTGAAGATAAGTCTTTTAGACCCCAAAGGATGGGGACATATTAAAATACCATCTTATCCAGAAAGGCTCCTCCTCCTCTCCCCCACTAGCGCAGTAGACACTGATTGTTGGGAACTGTACATAGGTCAGCTTTGTTGATCAATTTCTACTGTCAACTTGACACAACCTAGGATTTGTCTAGATCAGGTTGGCCTGTGGGCAAGTCTGTGGGCAATTATCTTGCTTATTAATTGATTTAGCCCACTGTGAGATGCACCAATTCCTAGGCTGGCACCCCGGACAGTGTAAGAATAAAAAAGCTATCTGAGCAGAAACAAGCAGTTGGTACGAGTGGACTTCTTTCTTCTAAATATTGCTGGGGGTGGGGGTGCTCCGTGACTAGCTGCTTGAGTTATTTCCTTAACTTACTCGAAATGATGGTCTGTAACCTGGAACTATAAGCCAAATACAATTTTTCCCCTAAATTGCTTTAGGTCAGGGTGTTTCATCATAACAAGAGAAATAAAACTACAATAGCATCATTGGATGTACACACACACACACACATGCACGCATGCACGCACGCGCACACACACACACATGCATGCATGCGCGTGCGCACACACACACACACATACACACACACACACAGGAAGAGAGTGGGAAAGGGAGATGGGGAGAGAGAGAGAGAGAGAGAGAGAGAGAGAGAGAGAGAGAGAGAGAGATTAACTCTTTTGCTTTCCCAGGAAGTGATCTGAACTGTTCTTCCCTGAGTGATGGATGGGAGTCTCAGAAGCCAATCCCAGACACTTCAGAAGCCTCCTCTTCTGGCCACATCCTGTCTCAGCATCTCAAAGAAAGCTCCGAGAGTTCCTCTCTTCAGCCTCAGATGAGAACATCAGGACATTTCCAAAAGAACATTTCAGTGCATTCTAGTGAGTCTTTTTTAATCTTTGCCACACCCAAAGAATTCTTTCTTTTTGCCATCTGAGAACGAGGTAACAGTGACTAATATGTGCTAAGGAACTGGTATCAACCTGCTGGAGGAAGGAGCAGCTTAGGTGGTGTGCAGATGATGCAGAGGAAGTGCCTGCCTTTGAGTGTAGTCATGTAGTCCTCAGCAGCCCTGACTTTACAGTGCCTTCTTTTTCAAGAACCTTGATGCCTGATAAGCATCAGGTTTCAATAAAGCTGAGAAGGAGCACAGGTCTCTATTATTTGTGCCTTGATTTTCGAGCTGTGTGCTTGGCATACTCAAAAAGAAGAGAAACATTGAAGAGAAGAAAAACACACCTTTTAGTGATAGGCCCCCAGGAAGGAAAATGGTATTCAGCTCTTGGTATATCCTTACGTGAGTAATGAAAGAAGCTCACCGGTGTGCTGCCGACTCCATTAATGACGTTTTCATGCAGTCTCATCCAGGGAAGAAGAGCTGGGCTGGTTCTGTTGAGTTTGCCGATTATTTAAGTTCAGGCCTCCACTCATAATTTACAGCTCTACGAGTCACCATAGGGAAGAAAATGTGCTAGACTCTGAAAAGTTTTTGCACACCGATAAGCCTCTTTTCAATGCAATAATCCAAATCAGATCAAATGAAACAAAATTAGAAAAAGCCCAGGTTTAATGGATACCAATGTTCCTGGGTGGCCTTCCAGCACTCAAAAGAGGAGGTGGGGAAGGAAGACAGAAAAACCATGTGTTTGTTCTCTGGGGTACAATTTAAATACCCTGTGGGAGTGGTCTTGAGCATCTCTGGGGAGGGGTTATTGTTTGGTGGGCTTTCTCGAAGGTGGGGTCTGTACTGAAGCAACTCCCAGGGGAGGGGGTTTGGGATGGAACTTCCATCCAAACATTCCAGACTATTTGGATATATGTTTGCTAGGGCCTGTGGTGTGGCTTTAACCCAAACATTCCAGATTTTTTGGGTATATGGATGTCAGGGGCTGAGGTGACACTTCCAACCAAACATCCCAGACTCTTTGGGTATAGGGGTGCTAAGTCAAGTCTGGCTACTTCCTGCGGGCATAGGGCAATGTGGGGGAGGGGAGAGTTGGCAGTTAGTGGGCTCACACTCAGTGGGAGGTGTGGTTGGAGAGGCTTCTGATTAACAGCTATTCTGCCAGGCATCTGTTTCTTGAGGGAGATGAGAAGGCAGGTTGCTAGGAGAAAAAATAGATTGTTATTACTGGTCCTATAAATGAGGCTAGCGATGGGAAGGGGGATGACCTACCAGAAAGAACTGCCCTGGTTGTACAGGAGAGGCTCAGGTGAATAAGTGAGACATGAGAACTGATATTCCCTTTAAAAGCAGAATTTAGTTGTTGGGTAGGTGCCCATTTTAGCTGGGAGAGGTGGTACCAACGGTGAAGTTCCAGGAGCTAGTGCAGGTGCTGGCATTATCTGGAGGGCCCTCTGTAAGTTGATCTTGGTCCAGACAACAGGAGTGACCTGTAAAATATGCTTGAAAATGAGCGGGATCAAAATAGACTCTGGAGGCTATTCACCAGACCAGATTTCTTTTTTTTTTTAATTAATTTATTTATTTATTAAAGATTTCTGTCTCTTCCCCACCGCCGTCTCCCCTTTCCCTCCCCCTCCCCCAATCAAGTCCCCCTCCCTCGTCAGCCCAAAAAGCAATCAGGGTTCACTGCCCTGTGGGAAGTCCAAGGACCACCCACCTCCATCCAGGTCTAGTAAGGTGAGCATCCACGAAACTGCCTAGGCTCCCACGAAACCAATAGGTCCAGTAGAATCAAAAACCCGTTGCCATTGTTCTTGAGGTCTCAGTAGTCCTCCTTGTCCACTATGTTCAGCGAGACCAGTTTTGACCCAGGCTCAGACCAGATTTCTTGATACAGCAGCAGAACTTTCCCAATGAACCTATAGGTCTCTGTAAGACAGCTGGAACACATTTACATCTTGGTGTCATAGCAAACTTTAGGTGAAAAGGCACAAACATTTTAGAAGACAATTAAAAGAAATTGGAAACTTTGAACCTCTGAAGAGACATCTTAAACCTGTTAATTTTGGACTATGAAGCCCGTGAAAGAGGTACACCTGTCTGTATTTTTAGCAGGGATCTTAACAAAGGAAATAATGAGCTACCAGTACCTTAAGTCATCAAATGCCATCAGACAGATCTGAGAGGGATAAGTAAATGAGCAGAAGCAAGGCAGCCGGCAGTCCCAAGTCTCTCTGTAGTCGTTAGCAAATACCAGTCTTAGATGCAGTACTTGCCTTTAGTTGCTGAGCCCAGGAGGTCTGGTGAATTTTTTTTGTGGGGGTAGGGTTCAGTCTACCTGTCTTGGCAGGATGAAACGATTGATCCCTTAGTGTAGTGTCCAGGAAGTAGATGAGGTGGAAGGCACCTTTCTGCTGTGTGAGTGGCTTTGCCATATCCAAGGGCAAGCCTCCAGGACAGTCTTCTACAAGCATGCATCTTCTTGGAGAAGTTATAGGATGCTGCAGAAGCTGGCATGTCTCTCTGTCATAAGATTGACTTTTGTTAAATGTCATACTTTCAAATCTGTAAAGGTACTTGAGAGTCAGGGTACCACTATCTGTCAGGTGTATTTAAGTTAGACATAAGTTAAATTTGGACATATAGTTTACCCAATCAGTTACAGCTTACCAATGTCAGTAGAGGCAAGAAGATTAGAAAGAATATTTTAGTAAGCCAAAGTATATTGGAGGCAGAATGTCTCCTTGATAGGGCCAGCACATGTGGGTACTCTTACCAAGGATGGCACTGAGGTTTTTACTTTGACTTCAGCCAAAAATGGTGGCTATCCACATGTTTGTATTTTCCCAGAGCTGTTGTAATCTGGAGTTACAAGTTTTACAGATTCTAAAGCAAGCACACAAACACACACAGACATAAAACAAGCATATTGTGGTCACATTGTTTACACATATATATTAACAGACAGATGGACAAAACATTTTTTAGGAACCTGTGTCAGCTGACCAGCTTAAAAATTTTGGAATAGGCTGCTAAAAGCAGGCGAGTACACAGGTGGTCTCATTAAGGGTCAGATCAGTAGATGCTGTCAGGAAGAACAGAAACAAAAGGACGGAACACCTATGCCGTTTTAGAGTGGAAGGACATGGGGAACAGATCCATTGTAAGGAGAATCCTAGCGTGACCAGATCACATGCCAGGAATGCAGACAAACAGCAAACCGCTAAGAGAGAGGTGGGGAGGAGGAGCGGGAGCACAGCATCCAGAAACTATGGGCATTGCAGCTGGGGTTTAGGGTGGGGTGGGGGTGGGTGGTGTTTACTTGTTCTCATGCCTGCAAAAAAAAATTTTTAGGCATTAGGGACATATTGTGGTCGATAGCCCCAATTTAAAAAAGACTTTGTTAAATTGGCAGGCTTAAAAGGTAGCCCAAGAGCATTTGGAGATTAGGCCTCGAATTGTAGGTGACCATTTTGCAAGTCTATGCCAGGATCCATAGCCTAGTGCAATGCATCCACTGTGGTAGACTTTGGATCAAGAAAACAGAGGGGTGTAAGAAATATCTACAAAAGGGCATCTCCTAAAAAAGGAATCCCACACGGACAAGGCAGGTCCTTGTCCCGGTCAGGTCAGGTTTGGCCACGTCTTTCGTAGGACAGTCTGAAAATTGCATGAGGCCCTGGGCTTCTAAGGCAATTGACTTGGAACTAGGAACTTACCCAGACGAAGCCAAGCTTAGCCTGGTGGAGAGCAGGTGCAAGGGAGGGTGCTTTCTTACCATTTGGCCCTGGGCAGGTGAGAAAAACAACCTCTTGGTGGGACCTTCAGATGGAAAGTTTCTGTGCCCCGATAAACCTCTCCACCCATGCAATAATCCAAATCAGACCAAATCAATCAAAATGAGAAAAGCCTAGGTTTAATGGATATCAATGCTCCCAGGTGGCCTTCTAGCCCCCCAGAGAGGAGACTAGAAAGGAAGACCAGAAAACCATGTGTTTGTTCTCTGGGGGACAATTTAAATACCCTGTGGGAGTGGTCTTTAGCATCTCTGGGGAGGGGGTGTCATTGTTTGGTGGACTTTTTTGGAGGTAGAGTCTGGACTGAGGCAACTCCCAGGGGAGGGGGCTTGGGATGGAACTTTCATCTGAACATTCCAGACTCTTTGGATGTGTGGATGCCAGGAGCTGTGGTGTGGCATTAACCTAAACAGGCTCTGCAAGCAGGTTGCCAAACTCTAACATTTAATCCTGCCTCTGTGCAGAGAGTTAATCCTACTTTTTACTTTGCCGTGTCTAAAATGGCCCGAACGATTTAATGTGTCTTGTCCACATGAATACCGAACAGATTTGAGGTTATCATTGCAGGGGGCAGAGATTGAGTGGACATGATCTTGTCTTTATTTACCTTGATAAACCACGAGTGAATAGTGTCCCACTGAGTATCCCTCCAAAGACTCACTCATGCCCTGTGCTTAATATTCTCACTGTTCAGGAAGTGCCCAAGGTTCTTTAAGTTCCCCATGCAGGAGTTTCTTCAATAACAGAAAAGCTAGCTTTGAGTTCCTGGTTAAGTGCCAGGCTACTGAGACTCAGCAGCCACCCCTTCCAGGGAGTCTAACCCTTACAATTCTGCTCCCCAAAACTCCTCTTTATCATGCCCATGAGCTGCACCACTATTGCATGCTTGTCTGTATTTCTCCTCATTCTCTGATCCCTAACTAAGGTGCCCGGGCAGGACAAGTTCTCCCTGATTGTGGTGAAGCAATTTCTAAGTGTATCTGTTTATTGTGCAGATGAGTTACTAACATTTTACAGATGGAGTAAGCCTTTGTATTCATGGCCAAGGATGTGACCGTGACAAATGCATGCTCTTGTTGTATCTGGGGTGTCTGTTGTACCTGCTGTACCTGGATGGCCCCTGTTCTTCATCAAAGCCCACTCTAAATGGGACTACCTCTGATGGACCTTCTTTGAATCTTTCTGGTTGGTGGATGAAATAAACTATTTTTTTATGATTCCAGGGCACTTTGCATGTATTGTTTCACTGAAATATTTATTGTCCTTTATTGCTGAGCTCTGACTTTCTTGGCCATCTCCATCACTTCTGCTCTGTATGTGTAGGAGCATTCTGTTCCAGGTGGTACAGAAGACGTTTAGAACACTGCCCTGCATCATTATTTGTATTAGTCATGGCTTTTGAGTTCCAGGCCTAAGTTACAGAGATAGGATGTACTGTCTCCTGCAAGTGCTAATTCCTAGCAGAGACCCGTTTACCAGTCTTTGCCCCCTGCCCTCTCTTCTGTGTTGGTGTTTTTCCTCAGAGCCCATCTTCCCATGATGGCTCCTTGTGATTCTGCAAACAAATACCTTTCAGATTTCTAATCTGTCAGGAGAGATTTCATTCATTTATAGTTATGATATGAGACCTGAAATTGTTACATCAGTTCTGGGAGGATTCCATTTTCATGACAAAAGCAGTCACTTTCTTGATGAGTATGTGATGTTCCAGAAGTCATTGAATGTATCAGATGCTGGGATAAAAAAAAAAATAAACAGCTGTTCCCTTTAGCAGTAAAATGTGTTTCCCCACCAAGAATATGGCATTGCCTTCAAAACCAGGAGGTAGATGGTGTGTAGGGGCAGATATTTTTCCAGTTGGGAATAGAGAAATGAAACAAAAAAAATCTTAAATGTGAAAAGATGTTAAAGTAAATGGAAGGTAGTAAAGTGGGAGGACAGAGAAAGCATCTACAGGTTGGGAGAGGTTGGAGGAATCAAGGCCAGATTCCTGATAAGTCAAGTCAAAATAGGTACCAAGTCATTTGTCACAGAAGGAGCATGAACATCAGGTCCAAAGTCACACATCTGATTTCTTTATCAAATTCAAAGATACACCCACTCACCCTTCTGTGTGCACAGCCAGTGATCTTTTTTTTTTGTGTGTGTGTGTCTCAAGCTGGATTTATTTTCCTAATTGCCCATGAAATCTGGATAGATAGACGATTCAAACACACTTTAGATGGATGGTTGACATTCCACTGAACCCACAATAATTTATTTAATTCACACAGTATACATAAATCCTCCACACTTTGAGTGACATAATTTACTACTGCTCCAGTTTGAATTGCCAGACTTCAGGATTCCACTCGCACCAGGGGCTCAGTGAGATTTATAGCTAACTCTACCCGATATTCAGCATAAATCACAAAAATAAAAACACTCACAGTAAAACTTCTTCTGAGTTTTAAACAACTATTGTAAAATTAAACCCCTGAAGCCTTTGGGGAAAATTAAATAGAAATCTATTCATAGATATTTTTTAAAGTCCTCATGTGGTGGTAATCTAACTCAGCTCTGATTTCTTACAGGTGTTAGTCTGAGACTCAAGGTCATGATAGTCATGATTCTTGTGGCTGTAACTGCTAGAAGCTTTGTACTTCTTTTTACCATGATTTGACAATGTTGAAATAGTTCAGTGCTTTCAGAGTTTTGAAAGGACTATTTCATAATACATATTTTTTTGTCTTTTTGGTCTTTAGAGATTTCCAGTATGTGAAGTGGCAATTGTTTTTCTATGCCTCATTTCAGACAAAATATTATGTCCTGTCTAGATGTGGTTTTTAAATCTTGGTGCTGGCACCTCATAGCTGTCTGATTTTGGACTATTGCATCATGTCTCTCAGTCTTGGTCTACTCATCCACATGCTCCCTACTTTGCATGGTTTGGGGCTGATGAAGTAATCTAACGTATGAAAAGTGTGTGAATAACAAAGTGCTCTGTAAACTGTAGGCGGTTTTATTATTGTTGTGTCTGGCACAGTCATAATCATCATCACATTTTAAAAGTTCTGACTTTAGCATAAGCTCTACAAAGGCTTCCTCCAATATCAAAGCAAACAGCAAGGCAGGGAGATTTAGAATATAGACTCTTGTTATAAAAGGATTTTTTTCATTGACTGTGGAATTTTCTAATCAATGGATTCATATAATCTGACATAATTTTTAAGAAAAGATCTTTCAAATTTATGAGTATATATACATATCTGCATGAGCTTATAAGTACCATGTCTGTGCAGGAGTCAACAGAGGCCAGAAGAAGGCATAAGATCCCCTGGAACTAGAGATGTGAGCTACCTACCGTATAGGTATTAGGCGTGCTCTTAAACACTGAGTCATCATTCCACCTTGTTACTGATGGTCAATTGTTTAAACTGGCATACATTTAAAAACTGTGAAGCAGCGTTGGCAGGAATTTGTTCTTCAGAGATATTTAATCAGAAATCTATGACTCATTTCTTTTTTGTCCTGCAGAAGCTGGTCTGATGCATAAGATCTCCCTTCAAGCAATCCTGCTCACAGTGTGCTTAATCATCTCTGCATGTGCACGGTAACTCTAGTTTTGCTTTCTTGCATTAACAATTCATAATCAATGAGGAGCTGTAATTGGTAGATGATTTCCTTCCCCCCTTTTACAAACCATTTTAGGCAGCTCAATAGCTAAGACTTGTTCATTTATCTGCCATGATAGTACCTTTTATTCTTTACATAGCCCCTCCATCCTCTGCAGTACATAAAGAAGCCAGTGTACCTTGATTAGAAATGGATTTTACCATGTGCTATCTTCTGTTTAAGCAGTGGTGGCAAGGGTAGTTACAATCTACATTCCCATTCCAATGCATTCCAGAACACTTGAAATCCCCATTGAGTCTGCACTTCTCCTATTGTAGTTTGTATCCTAAAATACTGAAGAATCAAAAGATGTTTTCTAAAGAGTAACAATACTTATTTGGAACTAACAGATTGCTGCTTGGAAACACATAGGCAGCCATGGGTGGATTCAGAGGCTAAAATAAGGTGTGTTTATAAAGGGAGAAATAAAGAGAAATATATCACATAGTTTGAAATGACAATGCTTGGCCACAATGACTGAGAATAAGAATGATGTATTGAGACTGAAAGGAAGTTGTTGGGCAAATGTCCCTATAGAAGTACTTGGATGAAGGTTGCATTGGGCTGGGAGAAATTTTTGGGCCTGGGTTGAGTCTTTTGGAATAGTTACTGTCGGGCAATTATGTTATTAATTTTTCATGTCCTGAGTTCAATACCTGGAACCCACACTGGAACAAGAAAACCGAGTTCTGAAACTTACCCCATTACACACATGCACCATGAAAACATATGCACATGTACTCACATAAATCTTACAATTAGGTTGCATGCACACACAAAATAGGTAAAATTTAAAGTATTTCTTATAGAATATGGACAATCCAGAAGGGCCACCGATGTATTGTCCTTACTTCCATATCCTTAGTGACAATAGTTTATTGATATTTTTGTTTGAGTGGATGAGACAAAAATAACAGTGAAGCCCTGAAAGCTCCACAGTCTTTGGACTCTGGTGGGAAAATGCTACACACTCTAAATTCCTGCATCCTGAGTGTCAAATGTCTCTGTATGGCTCAGGAAGGTTGATTTTTATAATACCAACTCCTAGATCCTCTCATCTGAGATATGAATTTAGTCCTATTGAGAATTGGTATTTTAAAACAAGCCTCCCACTTAATTATGAGGTTTGAGAAAGATTTTAGATCACAATGGGACCAAAAGAACAAAAGGAGAATGCTCTGTGGCTAAAAATGGATTGTAACATTCTTCATTGCATAGCCCAAGCTGGAAACTGATAATGTCAGTTAGGACAATGATGACTGGAAGAAATTATGCAGAGCAATCACAATCAGTATTCTTTTAACTAAGTGTGCTCCAAACTTCCAAGTTGGTCAGGAAACCCCATTAGACAGGGCTGTCAGTGAAACTTTCCTCGTGAGTTAACCTATGTGAATGCATTCAGCCTTGAGAAGTAGAGCTTAACTCTATGTTACCTTTGTGTGAGCTGTGTTTAGAAACTGATTTCCAAAGGGTAGCTAAAGGAAGAGAGGAGAAATGGTGTCTGTGGAATATGGGGACAAGAGCTGGTTGGCACCACCTCTGGTGACCAAGGTCAACAACATCAATGAGATGAGACTGATTATCGTATGTGCCCTTGGCAGGGGGCAGTAAGAGTGGAACTTTACCTCCATGCCCCAAACCCTGGTCTAGGCATGAGAAAAATCCAAAAGAAGGACATTCAGCACATTAGAAGTCCTCCTCAAAGCCAGTACGGCCATCAGGACCTTGTTGTTATATCCCAGAGGAGCCCAAGGAGACATGACAACTAAATGTAATGGGGTTCCTGGATGGGATCCCCGAACAGAAAAAGGCCATTGGGTGAAAACTGGTAAACCCAAATTTAAATATCAACTCATATCTCTATAGACTTTTTAAAATGACCTTCACTGAATTTATTCTTTGACAATTTCATACACGTGTATAACACATTCTGATAATACTCATCCCTTCGCCCTCTCTATCATCCTCTCACTTTACTGAATTTTAATTTGCAGTCTGGGATTATAATTCAGCAGTATGGTTTGTTCACTTAAAATTTTTTCTTGCTCAATACTTCTATCAAGAACTCTTGCAATCTTGCAGAGTGGCTACTATGGCCCTTTCCTATACCTTTATATTTTAGATTTACGTGTGTGTGTGTGTGTTTCCTATAACCCAGGATGCTCTTTAATTCTCTATGCAGCTGTACTTCTCTACCTCTTGATTCTATCACCCAAGTTCTAGAATTACCGGCATGTACTACCACACCTGGCTTTTGCTTTTCTTAGAAAAAGAAAACTTAATAGCAATTCAAGTCAGCCAACATGTATAAAATGTACACATTTTAACTGAAATAATAACAGTATAGCAATAAGGAATAAAAATATGAAGACATAGTCCAGTGAGAATCCACCACCATTTGCTGACAGTGATAGTGAGTCACTATCATCTGTAAGTTGACTCCTGATTTGAAAGAATGTACATGTCCCTTTAAACTGATGAGATAAGGCTTGTGAGCAAAATTGACATTCACTTGGCCAGCTCAACCAAATATCCTTAGTCACATTGGGTTTATATTCTCCTCATGCCTTTATTCTAATTTCCCAATCAGTAAATCTTATTTCTGCCTCAAAATATATTATGAATCATCATTCCTTAGTACTTCCATTTTTTCTTATATTTTTTAGAAAACAATTAAGTAACAAATAATTCAGACTCATCTTGTATCTGCCCTAGCTTTAGTCATTTCTCTGAAATCCGCAGAATAGGTCAGGGTGCTAAGTGTACTCATTGGTATTAAAACGTCATTGCTTCTAGGCCATGTAAGACAGAAATGAAGGATATTTGTGCATATACAATACCCTTGACACGCACATGCGTGGAAATTATGTATATATAAACACATATAGTAACTCAAGTGTGTTTATATTAATATATCTAATCCTAACCCAATATCATACGATTCATTCCAGGTTTTCCTGTCACCTCAGTTGTCCACAGGTTTCTGTCCTGGCAGTCATGAAACTGATTTTCACTACTTTGCACTGAATTGATTCAGTCTTACTGTATATGTGCAGGAGTTTTTGAATTAGTAACTAATACCCGCTTAAGAGGCAGTCTGATGCAAAATCAATGGTTATGCTTAATGCTGGCTTCAATTTTTAAAATTTTTTAATAAAATCTATACAAAGAAGGAAGGCTTGATTGAGCTGGATATGAACCAATGAGTGAAAATGTAGGATAATATAATAAGTCTGTCTTTAATTTTGAAGAAGTGCCAAACTATTCCAAAATATTTTCACCATTTTTCTTCCCATTAGCAATGATGGCCCTGCATCCTCTCTGTCACTTGTTTTGGCCATTTAGAGGCTTAACTGTTCTGATAAATGCTCAATTATTGCTCAGCATTGCAGTTAGAGCTATTCTGATAAATTAGCTTGCATTGTCTAATGACAAATGATGTTTACATGCTGATCTTCATATACATGGTATCTTGGTTGACATATGATGTGTGTTCATATTTTCTACCCATTTGGAAGGTTGTTTGTTTTCTGGTTGTTGAGTTTTATTTTTAAATTATCATACAAAGTAATGGATTTCATTATGGTATTTCATATATATGCCATTATGCTTTGTTATTATTCAGACCCTCTTACGTATTCTGGACAGGAGGCCTTTGGTAGATTTGTGATTTGCAGATATTTTCTACTGAATTTGCATTGTCTTTTCATCCTCTTGACACTGTTCTTCCTGGAGAAAAGCTTTTGCTCCTTAATCTTCAGAAAGTTCAATTATTCAAGTTTTTTCTTTCAATAGACTCTGCACTCTATACTGTACTTAACAATTCCTTGCCAAATACAAGGTCATACAGATTTAATCTTTGATTTCTTTTGCAAGTATTATACTCTATGGTTTATATTGTTGTCTCTGATTCATTTTACTTTAAATGTTATGTGAGGTAAGATATATGCTTTTGTTAAAAGTACTTTCTTTCCATTGAATGGCTTTTACATTTCTGTGAGAAATCAGTCTACAGGATGACAGAGAAGGCTCACCAGTTAAGAATGAATGCTCTTCCAAGGCAGTGACCTCCACAGGAACAGGTACAAGGGATGAAGGCTGAGGGAGCAGGTCCAAGCCAGAGACCTCTTCAGGACTGGGCCCAAACCAAGGACCTCTGCAGGAGCAGGACCAAGCCAGGGACATCTGTGGGAATAGACCTGAGTCAGTGACCTCCTTCAGAGCAGGCCCAAGGCAGCGACCTCAGCAGAAGCAGCCCCAAGCAAGCAACCTCTGTAGGAGCAGGCCCAAATGACCCCAGGGATTGCAGAGTGATCCCCAGGATCTATGAGCAACCTCCAGGAACACCCTGTGACCTCCTGGGTGACTGAAGCCGTGGCCCTGATTGCACCATGAGGAGCAACCATCTGAGCCTTGGATCAATTGGCACCTGGAAGATTGGTCACCAGAAACACAGCCCCAACTACACTAATCAGAGGAAAATATCGGTAAACAAGATAAGAACATACTCAACACCACAAAGAGCAACACAACACCAACTAAAACTAGTGGCTCTACAACAACAAGGCTTAAACACCCAAATACAGATGAAGCAGAAGAAAGAGACCTAAAAACTATCTTTAGGAGACTGATTGAGGCCCTTAAAGAAGAAATGAAAAATTCCCTCAAAAAATGGAGGAAAAGACAAACAAAAGATTGGAAGAAATCAACAAATCCCTAAAAGAAATCAAGTAAAAACAATGAAACAGATGAAAGGAATGATTCAAGACTTGAAAACCAAAATAGAGACAATAAAGAAAACATAAACTGAGGGAATTATAGAAATGGAAGTTGTGAGAAGATGATCAGGAGCCATAAATGCAAGCATAAACCAGAGAATACAAGAGAAGAAAGAGAGAATCTCAAGCACTGAAGATACAATAGAGGAAATAGACTCAATGGTCAAAGAAAACATTAAAGGAACTAATGGAGGCATTACAATCCCTGACTTTAAACTCTACTACAGAGCTACAGTACTAAAAACAGCCTGGGGTTGGCATAACAACAGACAGGAGGACCAATGGAACTGAATAAAAGCCCCAGACATCAATCCACATATCTACAAACACCTAATATTTGAAAAAGAAGCAAAAAATATAAAATAGAAAAAAGCTTATTAAACAAATGGTACTGGCATAACTGGCTATGAACATGTAGGAAGGTGAAAATAGATCTATATCTATTGCCAGGCACAAAACTCAAGTCCAAATGGATTAAAGACCTCAACATAAAACCAACCATGCTGAACCTCATAAAAGAGAAAGAGGGGGAGTATATTTGAACATACTGGAACAGGAGACCACTTCCTAAATATAGCTCCAGTAGCACAGACACTTAGAGAAACAATAAATGGGACCTCCCGAAACTGAAGAAAAACCTTCTGTATAGTGAAGGACACAGTCAACAAGACAAAACGGCAGCCTACAGGATGGGAAAAGATCTTCACCAACCCCATATCCAAAAGAGGACTGATCTCCAAAATATACAATGAACTCAAGAAACTTGACATCAAAAGAACAAATAACCCAACAAAAAAATGGGGTACAGATCTCGACAGAGAACTCTCAACAGATGAATCTCAAATGCCTGAAAGACACTTAAGGAAATGCTCAACATCCTTAGACATCAGAGAAATGCAAATCAAAACAACTCTGAGATTCCATCTTATACCTCTGAGAATGGCCAAGATCAAAAACACTGATGACAACCTATTCTGGAGAGAACATAGGGTAAAGGGAACACTCGTGCATTGCTAGTGGGAATGCAAGCTGGTACAGCCCCTTTGGATATCAGTATGGTGATTTCTCAGAAAATTAGGAAACAACCTTCCTCAAGACCCAGCAATACTACTTTTGGGTATATACCCAAATGATGCTCAATGTACCACAAGGACATGTGCTTAACTACATTCCTAGCAGCATTGTTTGTCATAGCCAGAACCTGGAAACAACCTAGATGCCCCTTGACTGAAGAATGGATAAGGAAAATATGGTACATTTACACAATGAAGTACTACACAGCAGAAAAAAAAGTAATGACATCTTGAAATTTGAGGGCAAATAGATGTATCTAGAAAACATCATATTGAGTGATGTAACCCAGACCCAGAAAGACAAATATCATATGTACTCACTCATAAGTAGCTTTTAAAAATAAAGCAAAGAAAAACCAGCCTACAATTCACAATCCCAGAAAACCTAGACAACAAAGAGGACCCTAAGAGAAACCTACATGGATCTAATGTACATGGGAAGCAGTAAAAGACAAGATCTCCTGAGTAAATTGGGAACATGGAGACCATGGCTGAGGGTAGAAGGAGAGGGGAGAGGAATGGGGGGGATGGAGAAAAAGATATAGCTCAATAAAAACAATAAAAAATTTAAAAATAAGTTTAAAAAATGAAGCAAATTGAAAGAGAGCAAAGTGAAATAAGTCAATTAAAAACTCTCAATACCTTTCCACACGATCACTTCCTTCCTCAGACCCCATGACTTTGGCAAACAGTGTCACCTACTGGAGACCAAGTTGAGATAAATGTGGCAATGGGAAATATTCCGCACTCCAGAGCACAGCAATAGATTTTGGAAAGCTCTTCACCATTACTTTTGATCATTCTTTCTGGAGTGTTTTCCTTCTTCTCTGTCAAGGAGGACATCAGTTCTGCATGTTAGAGAGACTGGGATTGTCTTCGAGCTCTTGGCTGCTCTCTTCTTTTCCTCAGTTTTTTTGTGTAATGTCTTCACTGGAAGAATTTCTACTGCCCTAGTTTGTCCAGTGAGGTTTCTTTCTACTGTGTGTAGTTTGCCAATAAATCTACTAAGAGAAAAAAAAAAGAACAAAAGCTCTTACAGCGGTCCCAAGTTCAGGTTCCAAACCCCTCATTGGGTGGCTCATAATAGCTTGTAACTTCAGCTACAGGGTGATCTCATATCATCTCTGACATCCACCTTTGAGGGCTCCGTACTTGCAGGAACATACTGTCCTTCCTGCTTGCATAGAAACACACATAACAAAACCAAAAATAAATACTTTTTTTAAAAAAATCCATTTAGTGTATCGATGTGTTTCTAGTTCAGGGTTCTTTGTCTCTTTTGTCGCCCTGTCTGTCCTTTTGCTAAAACATACTATTTTCATTCTGCATCTATACAGTCAATCTTTATTTATTTATTTATTAAAAATTTCTGCCTCCTCCCCACCACCGCCTCCCATTTCCCTCCCCCTCCCCCAATCAACTCCCCCTCCCTTGTCAGCCCAAAGAGCAGTCAGGGTTCCCTGCCCTGTGGGAAGTCCAAGGACCTCCCACCTCCTTCCAGGTCTAGTAAGGTGAGCATTCAAACAGTCTAGGCTCCCACAAAGCCAGTACGTGCAGTAGGATCAAAACCCAGGGCCATTGTTCTTGACTTCTCAGCTGTCCTCCTTGTCCACTATTTTCAGCGAGTCCGGTTTTATTCCCATGCTTTTTCAGACCCAGTTCAGCTGGCTTTGGTGAGTTCCCGATAGAAAATCCCCATTGTCTCAGTGTGTGGGTGCACCCCTCGTGGTCCTGAGTTCCTTGCTCGTGCTCTCTCTCCTTCTGCTCCTGATTTGGACCTTGGGATTTCAGTCCCGTGCTCCAATGTGGGACTCTGTCTCTGTCTCCTTTCATCACCTGATGAAGGCTAATATCCAGGAGGATGCCTATATGTTTTTCTTTGGGTTCACCTTCTTATTTAGCTCTAGAGTAGTGCTCTAATATGTATATATTACATACTTTCTTCAATCTTGACATTCAGAGTCTATTCTTGGTCTGAAAGAACACTGGATGTCCTGGGATTACAGGATTAATATGCTACAATGACACAATTGTGTTTTTTCAGGTGGTTTATGGGAGGAGAATTAGCCAGCATCTTTACCTGTACAGTGGTGGTCACAACAGCATGTAAGTAACTTTTCCAAAGTTGATGCTCTAATTCTTGAACTTTGCTCAAATCACGGTCATTTAAATAAAAATCAATGTGCATTTCTCTTTTCTACCCAAGTCGTTGCGAAGCCGCTGTTTCTCAGCCTTGCCAGATATTTCAAAGCCACCACCTGGGCTAAGTAAGTGCTGCCTTTGACATCATCACTGTCTAATCAAAGATGCCAGAATCTGGTGTTTGTGGCAGGTCTCAGCTGAATGAGAGATGGTGAGGGCCACATAGGTGAACAGCCCCATCAGCACGTGAAGAACATTTTCTTTTACTGATAAAACCTAACAACAGTCATAGAATTATGCTTTAGTCTCAAAATAACTAGAATAATATTTTAGGGCCTCAAGACATTGGGAATAATAGGAAAATCAGTGTCCTCAATTCTTTTTAAAAGTGTCATTAGAGATCCATAGCATTGCACTTTCTAAACATCTCCTAGTAAGACATCTTTGTGGTACAGCTTCCCAAATGTCTGGCAAAGTGCCCGTGAAATGATCTGTTATGTGCTACAATCTTTCTGTCCTCGCTAACTCTCCTAATGAGTATTTCAGAGGGCTTCTGCAGTCTAGGAGATGCTCACAGAATTTAAAGCAGGCTCCTCAGGCTCCTCTCATTGCAAGACAGGCTGTGTTGTTGACCTTCACTGGGGTTGTTGAGAACAGCTACCTACAATGGCTTGAAGACAGAGCAGGGTCTGCAAATCAAATCAGTGTATTGGCCAGTGCACTTGCCTTTCTGCATCCTTGTTTATGAAATCTTGGTCCTGATTCTTAAATCACAGTGGGGTGAATGGAGATTTATTTTCTTTACAACTCTAAGTAATATAGAGAATTTACTGACACACTGAGTGACATTTCCCATAATTCCCAGCCATTCAGATTTTTGAAGACAGTCAGTGATGAAACTAAGATTCATTGAATCTAATATTGAGATAATTGGGTATTAGTACCATCTCCCAAGTCCCTTAGTTCTTTAACTCTTGTTAGTCACATTTGTTTAAAATTCTTCTAAGATAACTGTTTACCTCCTATTTATGTTTGAGGTCATTTTAGATCTAAGTGGAGACTCAGAGGCTTTGTTATTCAGTCCTACCTACAGGTTTTTTTTTCTTTAAGTAGGATCAAGTATTCTGACTAAGTCTTTATTTTTGTCTGTTTCATTCATTCATATGTGAATATATATACATAGTTTATATTATATATAATAAATTTTGGTCACTTTTGCCCACTCTTACCCTATTTTCAGTTCCTTCTCTTCTGCTGAAACCCTCCTTCTTACTAAGTACCCCTCTTAATTTTAATATCTTTTTTTGTATCTGTGACCCACTGAGTTAAAATGAATACCGATGGAGGTTATTTTTTGAAGCATGAGCAACTTATCAATGGTGTAGCGACACCCTTCCCCTAACCATCATTCACTGTCAAAAGTCCCTCAGGGAAGGGTGTGGACTCCTGAGCCCTTCCCCTTCCCGTGATGAAATTTTGATAGGCTCAGTCTCACACAGCTCTTCTGCTGGCAACCACAACTACAATGAGTTCACAAATACATCAGGAACTGTGTGTCATGCCCACGTGACTCAGATTCTCAGTGCTGATCCCCACCTCTAGGTCTTTTTTTTTTTTTTTACCTCTGTTATTCTGTGATGTTCCATGGTGGTTCAGGTTTGTATGCTAAGGTGACACCAGACTAACAGACTAGCAGAAATGGTCCCAGCATTCCCTAGCATGCTCAAGACCTCAGGTTTGAGCATCAGAGCCACCAAAATGAAAGGGAGCAAGAAGGTGACCTGAAGGGTAGTAGCCCAGTTGTATAGAGTTTGCTTAGGAATGCACAAGGCTTACATTTGATCTCCAGCACCACAATAAACAAACAAACAAGAACTATTTTTGTTTTACCCAAGGAACTATTTAAAAACTCAAAATTCAGTTGCAATAACATTGTTAAGGTTTGTTAGACAGTGTGATATATACAAATTGCTCCTATTAAAGGAATTAACTGTACAATTAATTAGAAAGATACATTGCCATCAGGTATAGAAGAATTCCTCAAAGTGGAGGTAAGGGTAGGGCCTCTAGGCACTAAAGCCATGGAAAAGCTATTTTCTGCCCCAATTCTAGGCCTTCTGAATCCAAGTCCTGAAGATCTTTAGTTATAACAGTCTCTCTGGGTAATTTTTTGCAATTTGCAATGATAACCTTGGAAAGATGATTTATGTACCTTTTAATCCTTAATTTGTGGCATTGCTTAGCCTACCAAACTCTGCAGGGAATTGTACTCTGTACCAAGTATAGTGCTCAGTTCTTCTGAACAGTCATGAAACAAGTATTAAACATGGGTTCCAAGGTCACAAAACCAAGGCACGTGGCCAGTCTTAATACTTTAGAGCTTAATAATAGACACATACATACAATAGGCAGGGTAAATTTTTTCTAAATGGTAAATAAAAGTATGAAACTAGTAATTAGGCCCAAGTGAGCCCAAGAAAGGAAGTTTCTCCAGACTGGGAGAGGCAAGCCTTCCTGGAAGAGGTACCGTGTGAGATGACCTGCCACAGTTACTTTCCCAAGTTGGATTTTAGGCACCTCCCCATTGCTCTGAATTCTTTCTTTATTCTCTTCTTGAAGCAAATACACCAAGGCTGCGAGTCCTTCTGCACCGACATTCTCATCTGCATCTTCATTTATAGGAAAATATCCTTTCTCTGATGATTTATATAGATACTTTGGCCTCCTCTTCCTCTCTTATTGTCTCTCCATTTTTTTCTGTTTCCTGCTCACCAGCTTGCCTGTACACACTCCCTTACATTGAAGACCTGTGAAGACAAGAACTGTAGACACCCCAATGCCTTTAAAATAGTAGGTGCTCTATGCATATTCATCAGCCCAAAGATGTTTTCTGCATCATTGCTTGAAGGACTCCTTTTACAGCAAAGAGTTCTATGCCTGTACATTAACGATGCGGCAACTCTTTCCTTTTTGCATGAATGTCTCTAAAAGATAATGAGACACATACGTGGTGATTAATATCAAGAGTCAAGAATGACTCATAAGTCTCCTCTCACAATCAATGATGAGTGTCTAAGGCATTGAGGGAAGTCACTGAGTTCAGTTCAACAAACATCCACACTGCAATCCTCCCACACCCATCTTGCTCTTTGTGAGGATGAATTCGATTAGGTGCCTCCTTCTTGGCATTTCAGTCCTCTCAAGTCATATCTCTTTTTACATCATAAATCAATTGCTTTTCACCCACATTCCCCCTTGAATTTGAAGTCTACAGTTGTGAGGGCTGTACTACTTACTCAACGTGGCTGGAGCAGCCCTTACTCATGAAGGTCATCACAGGTGTCTTATGCCTCCAATGATTTTATTTTTAATCATCACTGTGAATGCTCTGCATACCTATGACAGACACCCTGTGCCAGAGCAGGTAGCATATTGCCCCAGTTTTGTCTATGTGGCTATAATAAAATGTCCTGCGAAAAATCAATATAGGAGAGGAATGGGTTTATTTGCTTAAAATTTTAGTCTGTCACTAAGGGGAAATCAAGGCAGGAACTCGAGTATCTAGTCACATTGCATCCACAGTGTAGTGCAAAGAGAACGAATGTATCCTTTCTCCTTTCAGCTAGCTTTGTTTGTTTGTTTGGTTTTGATCTTTATATAGTCAGGGCTCCCCTGCCTAGGCTGTCCACAACGGACTGGGTCTTCTCACTTCAATTAACAGTTATAACAGTTCTTTACAGACATGCTGATCCAGGTAATTCCTCTCCTGAGGTTCTCTTCTCAAGTAAGGAGGTTGTATCAAGTTAACAGTTAAAAGTAACCAGAATACACATGTGCTTTCTACTTGTTAGGTGGAAACTTTTCATTCATGCTTATGATTTATGAATCAATCAACCGTATGGTTAAGTCATGGAAACTACAGCCATGTTACTCTCTAGGCCAGTGGCGGTTCTCAACTTGTGGGTTCTGACCCCATGCAGGGGTAGGGGGCTGATGACCTTCTCACAAGGGTCACATATCAGATACTCTGCATATTAGATATTTATTGACCCCATGCGGGGGGAGGGGGCTGATGACCTTCTCACAAGGGTCACATATCAGATACCCTGCATATTAGATATTTATATTATCTAATGTGTAGAAATGACAATAATTTTATGGCTTGGGGTCACCACATCATGCAGAACTGTATTAAAGGGTCTCAACATTAGGATGGTTGAGAACCACTGCTCTAGGCTCTCTTCCTGTGATGATGCAGATGAGAAATTTTTATAACATGGTAGTTAGCCAATTCCTGTGGTGAACTTCAAAGGTTAAAACCTCTATAGTTTCTGAGGAAAGGTCACTGAAAACTGCCAGTGGGAAACTGATGTAGAGTTAACCTAAGTTGAACCTCTGCTCTTACTAGTTGTGATTGTTCAGGCTCCTTTGTGTATGATTAGATACTGCAGTGAGTGTGGGTGTGGGTGTGGGTGGGTGGGTGGGCACGCGCGTGTGTGCACATATGAATCATTTATTCCTTTTTTCTTTCTCTAATCTAGATTTGACAGCCCTTGAGGAATACTGGTAATGAATATCTTCAATCTGAATATCCGGAAACATAATTTGTAGTCTACTTGGAATGAATCAACCACTTTATTGGAAGGGGATGAGTAAATGGATAACTGAGGGGGAAAAAAAACCTTTAATTTGATCATGTAATTTCTTTCTAAAAATCTCAATTTCCACATGTAATAGTAATTAGCTCGTGACATCAATATTAAATTTCCTTTCTTTCTTGAACACTGTCAGTTGAAAGGGATGGGAGAAAGTGACAGAGCACAGACCACCTGGGGTAATGTTCCCCTGTTGTTCCCAAGGTGATGGACCTCGAACATTAATTTTAGTTAGAGAGTTCTGTGAGTGGCTTGGAGCATAAATGTCTCTGGTCTGCCAGCATGCAGCTATGCCTTGCTGACTTACTCTAAACAATGCAAACAAGCTTATATAGTTGATACACGCTGTATAAGAAATAGGAACAGTTTGTACATACAATATATTGGTGTACAAATTCATCCCATTTTGAAATGTCCATTGATATTAGATGGTGATATTAGGTGCTGTGATTTGTCTCCAGATGTCCATGTATTGAAATCTTGATTGCCAGTGGGGACAATATTAAGAAGTGGTAGGATGTCTAAAAAAACAGGACCAGTGGAACATCTTTAGTTTGTTGGGGAACTTCCTTCAGAACGTGTAAATGGTCAAACCCCCAGTCTGCCTCTAGCTTTCTGTCCACCCCTTAGTCCTTAGGGATTTTTATGTATCACATTTTAATCACAATTTGAATGAAAAATGATCTTTATTTCACAGAAATAAAAAAAAAACACTTACCAATGAAAGTCATTCAAGAGAAGAATTAGTATTCCAACAAACAGCTTTTCCTCTTGCTCATTTTTCATCTTTGGTTCCCGTTACTATAATGAAATACCCAAGGCAGAATAGCTAGAAATGAAAGAGGATTCCTATGACCCACAGTTCTGGAGGTTCAAATGCAGGTGCCAGCATCTCCTTCATTCTAGTGGTGATTTCAAGGTATTTGGCATCACATCACATAGGAGGTGTGGGAGGAAGAAATCGTTTGTTTATAGATTACTAAACCAAAGATGCTCTGGTCTTGCTAGTGGTTTTCACTGGAGACTTCAATAAATTATGAAGATTTACAAGTTCCTTTAAAAAAAGTAATCCTAAACCAGGCAGTGGTGGTACACACCCTTAATCCCAGCACTTGGGAGGCAGAGGCAGGCAGAACTCAGTGAGGCCAGCCTGGTCTACAAAGCAAGTTCCAGTACAGCCAGGACTGTTATACAGAAAAATACTGTCTCAAAAAACACACACACACACACACACATACACACACACACATCTTAAAAATAAAAAAATTCTTAAGTATAAAATAAAGGAAAAATTAGAGTGTTTGAAAACACAAGGAAATGGTGAAACTAAATAATTGGCTGAAAAGTTATAGAAGACACTTATTCTTCTTACCTCTCACCAGGAAATTTCAGATATGGACTGCTGAGGATGTTCTATGCTATCTCCTCTGGTGAGAAACTTCTGTGTGTAGAAAACTATATACATTAAAGTGATATTGCCACATTAACCGCTTTTGTAGTTAACCCTGTGGCAGTTAATAGTCACTGTCAGCTTGACTCTATGTAGCATAACCCCTTAGACACATCTTTAGGCGTGTCTGTGTGGTTGTTTCCAGAGAGGTTTAACTGAAGAGAGAAGACTTGCCCTGAATATGGGTACCAACATCCCATGGGTATACTGGTCTGGAAAAAAAAAAAGAGGAAGGGAGAAAGAAAGCTGAGTATCAGCATCTCTCTCTCTCTCTCTCTCTCTCTCTCTCCCTCCCTCCCTCTCTCTCTCTCTCTCTCTCTCTCTCTCTCTCTCTCTTTCTTGGCTGTGGACACAATGTGGTTCAGTTACCCAGGCTTCTGCTTCTTGCTTTCCAAACATGAGGGACTGTATCACTTTAAACATTGAGCCAAACATATTTTTCCTTAAGTTTCTTTGGTCAGGTATTTTATCAAAGCAATAAGAAAAGTAACTAATGTAATACCATTTTTTTTGCTTCTGTACCTTTTGGTTGAATGAAATTATACTAATAAGTAAGCAGACTCACCATCAAAATACATATATAGTATGTGTGTCTTATAGTTTATATTTACCTATGTCCATATACCTTTCACACACCTATTAGCCTTGATTATTAGGATTTTCTGCTCATTATTTTTACTAGTTTATTTGGGTTTTGACCTTTTTTAGTATTTGTTTTCAGAAATAGGATCTTTCATTCTACAGTCCCAAATGGCCTAGAATTCTCGCTGTAAATCAGGATGGCTTTGAACTCATGACAATCCTCCTGTCCTAGCCTTCCGAGTATTGTGATGACAGTCATGAGTCTCAAAAAGCAACTGTGTACTTTTACTTTAAATTACATGAATGTCCTACGTATTTTATGGGATAGATAGCATAGGGATATTTTTTCCTAAACTCATTGCTTGTGTTTTTCACTTTGTTGATTGTTTCTTTAGCTGTGCATAAGTTTTTAATTTATTATACTCCCACATGTTTATTTTTATTCTTTTTGCCTGAGATTTCTGTGTGGTAATAAAAAAAATGATTCTGAAGCCAATATCAACAAGTCTTTTTTTTTCCCTTCTGTTTCCCATGGTTTCAGGGCTTACATTTAGTACTTCAACACATTTTGAGTTCATATTACATATGGTATGTTGTAGTTTGGATATGGAATGCCCCCACTGGCTTACATGGTGAAGGTTTGGTTGGCAGATGATGACATAGTTGAGAAGTCATAGGAACTTTAGAAAGTGGACCTAAGAAGGTAATTTGTCACTGGAAATACACCCTTAAAAGGCATGTTGGGACCTGGCCCCTTCCTATCCAAACTACCTTGAGTTAAGCACCCTTGTTTCAACACCGTCTCTCTACCATGATGCTTGCCTTCAAGTAGCCAGGGGTTGGAATGCTTAAAATTGTGAGCACAACTGATCTTTTCTTCCTGTGCTTATTTATGACAGGTATTGTTGTAGAATGCTGTTAGGTACAGATTTGATTTCATTCTTTTGCATGTAGATACTCAGTTTTTTTTTTTTTCAATAGTGTCCCTATTATGTCCCAATAGGGCTTCAAAAGTAGTCACGAATGAGATTTTAAGACAATGTGATCACTGATGCTCTAGGTGATTCTGTCTCTGTGGTTTTTTTTTTCTTCCACTATTAATCAAGAACCTAGAAACTCTAACCACATGTTCTCTAGCGAGGAGGTGCTGGATTTTGTGGGATTTGGGAATGAACGTAATTGTCCTCTATAAATCCATTGTCATCCCCATCTTGACCCATCAGGGATGGTTCCCACCCCCTGTTCCAGTGAGTGATGCCGATAACTGGCAGGGTATTGGTGCCAGATGTGGCATTTGGCAGCAAGCATGTTGAGTACGGAGAGGAACACCACCCCTAAACAACCTGGAAGAACACAGGCCTTGTCTGGGTCCAGTGCTCATCACAGGAGGCGTGGCTGATGTAGTGGAGACCTCTAAGTATTCAACCTGATTTGATTTGTTTACTTATGGACCTTGGTTTCTGCCAGTAAAACAAACAAACAAACAAAAAACCTGTCTCTAAAGATACCCCAGGATCCAGGTAGCTTTAGGGTAAAAGTCTAAGAGAAGCAGAGAGGTGGCTGGTACAAAAGTAATACACTTGTAAATTCTTAAGGACGAATGTCCTTTAAGTAGCAAACATGAAAAGAGATAAGATTTGTCTAGCCACATGAGCAGGCCTCCAGCTATCCTCATCCACATCCCCGCCTGTGTCCTGTCTTTTATGAGTCCTTCAGTGCATTGCTTTGTACGTTTCCTGCCAGTGTGTACTCTAAATACCATTCTAGAGCATGGCCCGATTTTCTTTGCTTATGTAATATCTCTGCGGGCTCTCTACTATACACACACTTCCTCCAGCTTCCACCCTTGGCAAACTGTGAAGCTTTCTTTTTATTATTATTATTTAATTTATTTATTTATTAAAGATTTCTGTCTCTTCCCGGTCGCCACCTCCCATTTCCCTCCCCCTCCCCCAGTCAAGTTCCCCTCCCTCGTCAGCCCAAAGAGCAATCAGGGTTCCCTGCCCTGTGGGAAGTCCAAGGACCAACCACCTCCATCCTGGTCTAGTAAGGTGAGCATCCAACCTGCCTAGGCTCCCACAAAGCCAGTACGTGCAGTAGGATCAAAAACCCATTGCCATTGTTCTTGAGTTCTCGAAGCTTTCTTATTGGGGATTTCATGCAGAAGAAACCATCCGACTTGCAGAGGATCCCCCACTGCAGTCCTCTGCATTCCTGCTAACAGAAAGTCGATTGTGGTGGCTTAATCCTTTTAAGTTTTGAGGTTTGGGGGCATAGCTGCTTCAAACATTTTCTAAGCTCTTCATTGAGAGGTGCACAATAAACAATTTTGATGTCAACAGCTATTTCTGCTTGCTAAAACTTTAAATTCATTAGCGGATGAAATGGCATTCCAGTTCAGTTGTGTTCTTCATCTGTTTATTAGTATGGACAATGTGCTGCCTGCTCTTTGGTGATGCAGTAGGCATTGGGCTTCTATTTTTATTGGCTAGAAGAATGAATGCTTAATTTTCTTTACTGAGCTTCAAAACAAAAAGTTACCATCTTTCAATGGTGATGAGGATGCTGTGCAGGAATTTGTTTCATATACAGATTTCTCTCAGAAAGCATGCCTTCAGCTTCCAATATATTTGGGCAGTTTATATCTCAAAATCCCAAAGGGGAAGGGAAAAAGTACAAAAATATGTGTCAAGAGAGTAACTCAGCCGGCATGTATTATTTTTGAGGACACACTACTGCAAGAACTGGGGCAGGTAAAAAATGATTTAAGATTTGGCACATGCCTTCAAAAACTTTGTCTGGTAGGAAAGAAAGTATTATGTAAAATAAGAAGAATATAATGTAGTCATTAGTGACAGGACACACTGTAGACCTTGCTCATTGAAGGTCTTAGTTCTGGATGCTGGATAAAATTATATATGCCATTATTTAAATAAAAACATTTATTTCTCATAAATTTGAAGGCTGAGAAGGCTGAGCCCTAGTTACTGATGATTCAGTGTCTGGCGAGGGCACTATTAGTTCGCAGATGGCCATCTCCTCATTGTGTCCTCATTTGGAGAAGAAAGGTACCGTATCCCTTCCTCATCCTATGATGTCACTGAGCCCATTCACAGGAGGCCACCTTCAGGATCTAGTTATTTTACCACATTTATCTGTTAATACTATCACGCTGGGCAAGAGGGCTTCAGCATATGAATTTGGACACGAACAAGACAAAAAAAAAGCTATGATGCTCACTATGGTTATCTCTACTTGACAACACAACCTAAAGTCACAGTGAGGGACTGTCTACATTGTGTTGGCCTTTGGGTATGTCTATGTGGGATTATCATTGCTGAGAAAATATTTTAAAAATGTAAATAACATTTGCAATGGTGGGCATTAAGTAAAACACATTGTCTTCCGTGGTGTGTGGGTACCATATCCACTTAGTTAAATGTCTTTGTGAACAAAGAGTGAGGCTTTTCAAAAAACAGAATGAATTCAGCTTGAGATTGTGAATGTAAGCATCCTGACTGGGTCTCCAGATTATAGACCCAAGATAGCTGCATATTATATCTCAACTTGAATCACTAGGTCATGAGCTACTCCCAACGATTTTGTACTAGCTAGCAACCACAAGCCTAGAAATCCTAAAATCATTGTTTCTGGTAGGGATGCAGAGATGACTCCTAGTTAAGAAAGCTTGCTGCTATCCCAGAAGACATACATACTCATGTATGTATGCATGTACATATGTATGTTTTTGTGTATGTATTATGTATGTGTATTTGTGTATATGTATGTATGTGAGTATGTATGTATGTGAGTATGTACACACATAAACACACAATAAATACACTGTCAAGCCCTCCAGAGAACAGAACCAATAGAATTTATTAGTTAATGCCTATAATACAACTATATATGACATGACTAGAGAATACAATTTTATAGTACAGCATATTTGTAGAATATATAACATAGTATTCAGTCTGCAAGATATAAATTTAATCTATGTTCTGGTCTATAGGATATAGAAGATGTAATTGTAGATAATATCCATCATATACCACATTGGTGATATTTCTCTGGGGCAATTGGTTATTGCAACAGGTATGGAAACTTTCATTCTAAACATCTTATAGCCAACCTAAAGGTGTCTTTAGTTTCCCAAGGAACAAAATAGGAGCTCTAAATTTCAGTCGGGCTTGTCTGCTCCACTGGGGTGCTCTCCCCACTGCTGATTGTCACTGAGGAGTACGAGAGGGGATGTTGCCTTAAAGATCAAATAGTTCAAGAACCATTTCCATTAGATAGCTAACTCAGGAAACCCTCTCCTTGAGGTGGAAGACGAATTAAAAGCCAAAAGAGCTATGCTCTTTTTTTTTTTTTCCATTTGCATCTCAAGGTCCTCCAAGCAGTATTCCAGAATTTCTATGAATGAGCTTCATAGTAAGAAGAATTCGATTGCTTGTCCTGTTTCAGAATGTCTGCTGCAGACAGAGGCCTATGTAGCTGTCATGGCTCATAAGCCAGCTGTTTCCTTAGTGGAGCACCTGCAGGTGCCTAATGCTTTCCCTACCTCCCCTGCAGGCCTCACCACCATCCTCTATCATGTTGCTGCCACGAAAAGCCAACTCAGGTATCATCCTAGACAGTTCCCCTTCATCTTACAAGAATTCCACCCCCACCCACCACATGCAGCCTCCAAACTTGCTTGGTGCATCCTTTCTGGGAAAGGCTTGCACAGTAGCAGGGGGAGATCAGGGAAACACCCAGGTCTGGTGTAGTTCTACTGCACTAAAGGAGAAGAGGTCAGCTGTGAGAGTGGATGCATAGCTTGCCCCAAGTCCCATGGCTCAGTGAAGACCAAAGCTCGCTCCACTGCCCCAAGTCTCAAAGGTTCCTTTGCCAGCAGCCTCATCCTACCTTCACTGCAAATCTGCTCCAAAAGCTATTTACTATATGGTTACAGCAAACAACTGAGATGCAGAATGATCAGCCTGCTCTGCCGAGCCTGCCAGCCTCCACCCAACAGGAATCCTACTACTGCTCACACACAACAGCAGACCCAGGCACCTGCCAACTTGGCACACTTTGCCTAGCTGCCACATTTCTGTGGCGGGCCTTGATGAAGGTCTGATCCTCTATTATTTTTCTCAAAATCTATCCCACTGTGTGGGCTGTATCCCATCCATCTGCCCATGCTGGGTGAAGTCTGCTACAGCTGCTAGCTACACCTGCTAGAGGACCAGACAGGGTACCTTGGGATGGGAGCACATAAGCAGGTGGATGCCAAAGACTGGCAACCACTTTGCAAAAATTGTCTCATTCTTTTGTAGCCTTACAAGAAATAAAAACAAAGAAAATGAGATGGCGGTGTGGTTGGAAACAAAATGGTATGCTAAGACTCCAATGCAAAAATCATTTTACATTTCAATTTGCATTTAGAAAAGAAAGGGCAGCCTAGTCTTCTGCCCAACTCAACCAAAGCAGATACCTTTGTGTAAACGAAGCTCAAGTTCCATTCATAAGTAATGGGCTTGTGGGAGTCTGGTGAGACCCAGTGGCATCTTTTCTGTTGGTCTCATTTTTTTTCTTTCTTCTGTCTTCTTTTTCTGTAAAAGGCAAAATAAAATCTAACACTTCATTCCAGTGACTTCCACATTGCTCATCTTTCTCGTTGTGTTTTCTTCCTCCTCTTTTTTTTTCTACTTCTTCCAGCTCATCCTTTCCCTTTCTCCCCCACCCCCGTATGATGTGTGTATGTATGTTTGATATAAGTGTGCATGCATGAGTGTGTGTGAGCAGGCACATGCAGGCCAAGACTGACACCATAGTATTGACCAAAGGAAACTTATTTGCAAGGCTGAGAGGCTACGGAAACAGGCCACCCAGAGAGACGTTGGAAGGTACAGCAGCTACCATCTGTGGTCAGTCATGTGCCCTTGCCCTGTTGGAAGAAGAGGCACCGACCAGATGACAGGCCCAGACCCTGCTGTGATGATTCTGGAGGCAATACTATCAGCGGTCATGTGGCACTACTATCTTCCCAGCTCTGCTTTCAACATAGGGCAAGATGAACACATGGAAAATGACCTTTAGACCTTTTATCAGAAGTACCCTTTGCCTGGTCAGCGTTAATCAGTTTGCCCTCCCTCTCTCTTCTTCCTCTCTCCCTCTGTGTTTCTCAGGCATGTGATCACTCTCTGCCTGGGGCCTGTCCAGAGCCAGCTAAGGAGGTACACAGTGAATGCTGGCCAGGTGATACTATTAAATAATGTCTACCTTGGTGATGTTTGCAGCAGAGAACTTTTTCCTTGTGCTGATACTGGTGCTGTGGTTGAAATATCTGTCTCCTAGAAAACTCAGATTGAAATGTGTCATTGTTATATATATATATATATATATATATATGTGTGTGTGTGTCATATATGTGTCATAGCATCTAAGAGTGGGATACTTAAAAGCAGATTCAGCCTCATGGATGGTATTGGTGCTATTATAAAAGGGCACGTTCTACCCAATCTCACTCTCTTGCCTTGGCCTTCCACTTTCTTCCCAGGGCTGATTCAGTAAGAAACATTTCCATCCTAAACTTTGCAGACTCTAGAACCAGAACCAATAAGGTGCTCACTTGTTATACAGCCCATAGGAAGCAATGAATTACAGGTTCCATGACAGACCCTGTCTCAAAAGTTCAGATGGGGAACAATAAGGAAGACATCTGAGGTGGATTTCTGGGATTTGGGGATGAGTCCAGTGGGTAAGAACACTTGCTGCTCTTTCAGAGGACTAGGGTTTGATTCCCTACGCCCGTATTGGGCGGTTGACAACTCTGTCTTCATCACAACAGAGCACAGGGAGATTCTGAAGGCGGAGCTACAAAGAGTGTACTCAGGAATCTATCCACAGTTCATTCTAGACCATGGAAAGCCTTCACCTTTTTGATAGATTTGGACTGTGTAGGGCAAGATGCGGTTTTTGTCATAAAGCTGTGGACGTGCATGTTTTAAACCCCTCAGGGAAGGGGAGATAACGAGGTGGTTCCTGGAGGTTAATGAGTTAGTGTCTGATGGGCTTGGTGGTAAGTTAGCACACAACGAATGACAGTGTGCATAGAAGCAAAAATAGTATTATTTGGTGGCTGGTGTCAGGCAGTTAGGCTGAGCTTCTGAACTCCCCACCTGTGCAAATACACTTATCCCCTATGGTGTTTTGAATAAGAAAGGTCCCCAAAGGCTAATAGATTTGTATATTTAGTCATCAAGGAGTGGCACTACTAAGGATTAGGAGGTGTGGCCTTACTGGGGGAAGTGTGTCACTAGGGGTGGGCTTTGAGGTTTTCAGAAACCATGCCAGAGCAAGTGGCTCTCAACTTCTTCCTGTTCCCTGCATATCCAGATGTGGAATTCTCAGGTCCTTAGTAGCATCATGCCTACCTGCAAACTGCCATGCTTCCTTCCATAATGATAATGGATTAAGTAAGCCTCTGAAGAAGTAAGCAAGCCCCCCAGCTAAGTGCTTCCCTTTGCAAGAGTTGCTGTGGTCATTGTGTCTCCTCACAGCAATAGAACACTGACTGAGAAGTCCCCTGAATTTCTAATTCATCTTCATCTGTAAGTCAGTAAACCCAGTTTCTTTACACACGTGAAGATTAATTAGCAGAATGCAGTAGCAGAAACATTAGAAGAAGTCAGTGAAGTTGGGTCTTACTACTAATGACAAGAATGGTGACAGCTGATTATCCATCATGTTGAAATGAAGCAGTATTTGCTTTGGGGAAACACACTTACCCTGGACCTTAGTGATAGAGAAAAACAAAGACTGATTGGAGCAGGATGACAGTGGCATCACCATTTTGTTGAAGGGAGATCTTTTTGTCAATATTGCTCATGGGTGCTCCAAAGTGCTGAGAATGATGGCTCATGTGTAGGAGCTGCTCCAAAAATGCCAATTGAATGACTGAGCAAATCATTTCTATCATGGGATTTAGTCACCAGTGTGGTGTAAGAAGTCACCAAGTGGTAAGGATATATAACCACCGTCTAATTGGAGTGCCAACATCCTTTGGGGTTCTACACAAACTTTCCCTCTTTGATTTCTGCTTTGTATTAGTATTGAACTGGACATGAATAAGACTTTCTATGGAGACAAAATTAGAAAATGAATGCCAGGTGGTGGTGATGTGTGTGTCTTTAATCCCAGCACTTGGGAGGCAGACGCAGGCAGATCTCTCTGAACTGGAGGCCAGCCTGGACTAGAGAGTGAGTTCCAGGACAGCCAAGGCTACATAGAGAAACCCTAACTCATAAAACCAAATAATAATAATGATAATGATAATAATAGAAAAAGAATGGTTTCTGTCTGCATGAAGTTCACAGCCCAGGAGACGTACAGGCTGGAAAAGGTTTAAACCAAATCCGACAAGTACTGAACCTAGAAGCAGCAACGAAGGAGTTGACAGGTGGACAGAAATTGGTATCGTATCTATTGTATCCAACATTTGGAATCTACACGTAAATTTATATTTCTCTATTCTTCCCACTCATACTTCGTCTCAGCAAACACTGCGCACAGGAAAGTTGGAAGACCACAGAGTCCTCTCCTTTTCTCCCTCAGTGAGTCCCAGGGTCCCCGCTTCCATCTGCTTCTCTCCACAACTACTGTCCTCCCTTTGGACCAATTGCCATGCCGCCCGCCTTGTTTTCTTGTCTCTTTATCTTTCTCATGACTGCTGTTCCTGCCTCTCTCGCTAGACTTCCTCGTATCCACTGCCACACTGCAGCCACAACTGTCCTTTAGAGCTGCGATAAAGCACACCCCCTCCATTGCACTTGGAACCATACCCGGTCTCCACACGAGCCTGATTGTCTACCTCCCCCTGGCATCTTATCCTCACTCACCAGTCACTCCCCATCAGCCTCCCACTCCTGTCCTTCTAGAAAGCCAAATTTTCACTCTCTACTGTGAGCTTTTTGCCTTGCTCTTTCCTGACCAAGTCTGACAGTTCTCCATAGAGCCGTTTCCTTCTTACTGCACGTCTCAGCCCTTGATTGCAGTGACCTACTCCAACTACTGAAAGAATCCTTCCTCCATGCTTCTTCTGTCTCCATAGTTTTCTTTCTTACCCTGCTTGTAGACCTCAGTCTAATGTAGTATTCTTTTGTCTATCATTTGTAAATCCTCTCCAGGAGGAGAATAGGAAAGGTGGTTCAGGCCTTTCTGTCTTGATCTCTATCCTCAATCCCAGGACCTCAAGAATGATTACGGAAATTAGTTAATGAAGTAACGGCTCCCTCCTATGCAAGCAAATTAGAAAATTTTACATTAAAAGCATGACACTCTAAGGCTGATTATTTTAAAAATGTGTGTATAAAACTAATGTGTGAGTGTGTGTGTGTGTGTGTGTGTGTGTGTGTGTTCATGGATGTCTGTGTGAGCGCACTTGCAGGCAAGCATGTGCCATGTGGATGTCAGAGAACAAGTTTCAGCAGTCAAATGTCTCCTTCCATCTTGTTTAAACAGGGGTCTTCTGTTTCTGCTGCACCTCATATTCCAGGCATGCTGGCCTGTGAGGTTCTCTGTGATGGTCTGGTCTCTCCACCTCCCAATTACCATGGGAATGCTAGGATCATGGATGGATGCCACCATAACCATGTTTTACAAGGGTTTGGAAGACCAAACTCAGGTAATCAGGCTTTTGCCACATGTACATCTGTCCAATAAGTCACTTCATAGCCTTAGACATGATATTCTTGAAACAATATTTTGTCTAAATTCATGCACACATGACAGATGAAAGATGTACACACACATAGGTTCTGTGCCCACAGGAAGCAGGTAAAATACAGAGTAGGCTTAGAAGAGTACAAGCCTAGATTATTGTTATGTATCACATGCACATGTATTGAATAATCATCTTCTGTTGCCTAAAAAAGTGCAAACATCATATGATAGCTTGGAAAATGCAGACAATGGCACAGTGTTTTAGAAACACAGAAATATAAAAACAGTTTCCAGTGTAGACAATGTCATTTCTCTTCCTGGAGCCAAAGGCTTGAAAATGCTTTTTTTTTTCTCTCCAAGCTGGAACGGACAGCTATGAATTCATTCTCGAAGTATCTGCAGCCCATGCCGCCCTCTCCTTCAGGGGTAAATGGTGCCCAGCAGGGCTGTGTGACAGAGAAGGTGAGATCAGGTTCAGCTGCTGCCACCAAACTTGAAAAGGGTTGATTGATATGACGAAGGCTTTTTCACAAAGAATATAAATCAAAGAAGATGACTGACAGCAAGATAAACATTCTAGAACCAGAGTAATTAGGAATATATTAGCAAGTAAAATAAACTTATTATCATTAGCAAAATTGGCAGCTACTTGCAATTTCCCTAGAGGCCCCATTTCACTTTCTTTCCCTTGTGGATTATATTAGGAAGGATTAATGGGCTTGGGGACACTGTTGTAATGCAGACTGTATTTACTTCTGTCCTTATCTGCAGTTAGCTAAGTTCAGTGGTTCAAAGCTAATAAATAATCTGTAGTCTCAGGGTTTTTTTTTTTCTTTTTCTGTGAGCTGGCCCCAGGTGTTGTAACATTGAGTCTGAATAACACTGTTGTTTACTCAATTCTCAGAGAAAATTAAATTAGATAAGGGACTGTTTTTCCTTAAGTTCTTTTTCTATTTTTCTCCCTTTTATTTATTTATCGTTTCAGGTCTTTAGCACCTGTTGCCACTTATCTCTAGGAAGTGCCCTGAAGGGACAGATTCAGTGAATTTGAAGCAAACCAAACAACTGAGGGAAAACTTGGGCACTGCCTTGCTCAGATCAACAGCGTCTTCATTCCTTAAGACTGCGTGCTGTGGGACGATCTTTTCTGCCACCAGAAGACAATTGAACATATAGTCTCCTATGTCCTCTGATCCTGCCGTTCCTCCCTAATGTGAATAATACCTCTGAGCTTTCCAAGGCATAAACTTGGTACCAATGAAAGTTTCTTTGTTCTCAGCACTGTAGATAACCAAGGCAATAGAATTGAGAGAATGGAACAAGTATCAGAGGGTTCTTATACATAGTGGATATCTAGGGAGGGATGTGCTAGAGCTTTGATCAAAGAGAGGTCTGACATTCGTCCTCAATGTTAGGTAATTTCTTCCTGGCTTTATTTGGGGACCTGGAATCAAGTGATTAGCCTGACAGAATAATTTATGGAGAGAGCCAATTGCACCCACATATTTTGGGGTGAGGGATTTCTACATCTGAAATATCAACCTTATAATTGGGGTTGGAGGGAAATCCTCTAAGTCACATGACATCAGTTGATCTGAAGACTGAGATTAACTAACCACATGGTCAATGAATCACCCCTATGTGGTAGAGCACATATTAAAAAATGTTCTGACCTCAAAGCTTAGATCAGCTTTCCAGGTTGATATGTATTTTCTATATAAAGGGTGCTGGGAGAATGACTCGCCCTTATCACAGGGAGAACAGCAGGAAGTCCCACCCTCTGTTTTAAGGTCTCTCACTTCAGTAGCCGACTATCTACCTAATCTTCCTGTGGGAAACTATCTGAGAGTCCAACAGCTTGCAGTAAAATATGTGAGTCCTTCCAGACAAGATCTGAATTTGAGGGTGATATTGGAACCCCCAGTCGAAACTTGTTGCGAGTGTCATGTCACAGAACGTTATATACAGGGAATTTTGTACTTCATCTTAATGAGGTGCAACAGAGATGGGGGAATTTGCAACATCAGAAGCTGGAAATGCAGTGGGTGCTGCAAAGCTAGAGCCAGGATCAATAGCGGCTGTCTTCCAGATGAAAAAGTCTGGCCAAAGACACCAAGAGTGCAGGTTTCCCCAGTGTTTTCATCAGCAAGAGCTCCTTCCAATAAAGGCCCGCAAATGATACCCTCCCATCCCCTACCCCTCGCATGCACATTGGCTGATTTTCCAGGATTAAAATAAAAATATGATTACTTTAGCTTTTACAACAAACAAACAAAAAACCTGGGTCATATGATTGCCTTGTGCTAGGGGAAAAGTACCTGATACCAAAACATGAAAAATGTGTGCCCTAAGTGTAAGACTATGAGGCATGATCAACCCAAGCAAGATTTCACTTAGTACAAGACCCTGAAGAGTCTTTTCACTGAGGATAGGAGCAGCCAGAAATATCAACTAGCTATCTTTTCCCAGAGGCACTGGAAGGATGGAGCTGAGAGGATTGAAGCCTGCAGAGAAGTACAAACAAGAAAACCAGTCAGGAGACCTTGAAAGAAACATGACATGCTAGGTACCTAGGAGAGAGAGGATGATGTAGGGCTGGGGGGGGGAGGTAACTCTGCTTGTAGAGTGCTTGCCTAGTAGGCTTGAGCCCCAGGGTTCAGTCCTCCAGCATCGCACAAGCTGGGCATTGCGGTACCCAACAGTATTCCAAGTACTCAGGAGATGGCGAAAAAAAAAAAATCAGAAGTTCAAGTTCATCCTCAGATACATAGAGAACTTGAGGCTAGCTTGGGTTATGTGAGACTCTATACAAAAAAAGAAGGAAGTTTGAGCTGATCAGGTCTTTTCTATCAGATTGGGAAAAAGTGGATACTATTAGTATCCATGTTCTAGATAGACCATCTATGGTGGTGATTACTTTGCTAGAAAAAAAAAGAATAACTCCAGAACAGACTAGCTAAATAATGCATGTGTTAAGCCACTCAGCAAATATCTATTGAGTATCCAACTATCAGGATTTGTACAGAGAGGACCCAGAGATGGAAACCAACTGATAAGGAGAAACCTACTGGATCCTTGCCCTCCTGTAGCTTTCAATCTAGAGTATGAAGCAGCATAGATGTCAGGTTAGTTCCTCTAAGATTTTTAAATGAACCATGCCAATCACCTCTCATAGAGACTGATACATGGAAGAGTGAAAGGAAAGAAATAAGGGAGAGGAGAAGAAAGAAGCGAAGGAACGAGAAGAGAGGAAGGAAGGGAGAGAGAGAAAGGAAGGGAAGTGTGTTGTAAAGGTATGTGTAAACTCAGGAACTTACCATGAAGAAATAGATTTTGCAGTGAAGAAATCCTCTTGAAGGAAAATAAATACCAAATACAATGGCACCATGGCCACTTGTAGTGGCTACACACTATCAAAACACTAAATTGTGTGCAACAATGGAAAATAAGAGCATGTATCTTTCTAGGTGGGTGTCCTTGAAACTGACATAGTCCCAAAAGGAAAGCAAAGAAGTAGGAGGACTAGTTTGCTGTTACTGAAATCTTAACACTAGAATGCTCCTTGAGATTTATTTAATTTGTTTCCATACACAAAATGTTGCAGTGGTTTGCATGGAGGGGCGGGGAGCACTACTCATCCTGGCTGTCTTTGCAGGAGTCAAAGAACTGAGTCTTTATGAGCCAGGTTTTGCATAAGTAGCATTCATCCTGACATCGTAAATTACTTCACTCACTTTGAAGTGAACTTGGCTTCACTTGGAGACCTCAAGCTGTTTCCCAATAATCCCTGTTGTCAGTGAACTCTGTAACAACCACAGCACATTGCACAATGCCCTCATACCTCTTGGGTCCTCTGTTTCTGAAAAAATGCCATGCTGGGTTGTCAGTCAAGGAACAGCAGGGCATAAGCAGCCTAGCTTAATCTGTAACAAAGAGCAATGATATCCTTGGTTTCAAAGCTGTCCCACCAGAATAGTGGGGCAGTCTCTCAAGACTCTGCACATGGAATAGCTCTCATCCTAGATTTTGTTGCAAATGACCCAAGATGAGAAACTGTCTGGGATCTTCCTGGCCTATTTGCTAGACCCTTCCTGCACGGATGTCTGCATAGTGATTTTACCAAAGCCACACGTACAGTTCTTACACGGGATGACTGAACTTGTGGACAGCCTGGACCATGAATTTCTTTGATTCACTTACTCAGCAAATACTTATTAGTACCCAAGTATCAATGTCTGTTCAGAGAGCTGGGACTCAACGGTAGAAACAAACCATCAGGTAAAGAACTCTGTCCAGTAGCTATCAATCTAGAACACTATGGAGCATGGAATTCAGGTTTGCCCACAAAATTCTGGTCCACTTTCTTGTAGTAGTATAATTTTGCTGAGGTTCTTCTTCCCTGCCTACTATTTGCTATTAATAGCATGACCTGCATCTGAAGCCCTTTATGAGGAGTAATGAGTTAGCAATTCCAAAGCCAAGTATGTGAGCAAGATTGGGCACACAGTGCTGAAAACATCTAAGGAATATTTAGCCGTTAGAATTTTAACCAGGGTAGATGCTCTAGCCTTTAGTTGCTTATGAATAAAGGAATGGAATAATTTAGTTCTGCAGACATTAAAGTTCAGAGGAAAATTCCAAGGCCCAGTCCATGTCTCCTTATGCTTCTATTTAAAAAAGTACCTAAGCCTGGGTTGTTTATAAACAGCACACATTTAATTACTCATGATCCAAGATTGAGGAAACAACAGGGTCTCTGCCTCTGCTTTCAAAATCATATATTGTCCTCTAGTAGGGAGCACCATGTGTCCTTACATGGTAGAAGGGATGGAAGGGGAAAACTGCTTCTTTCAAATTGTTTTGGGTGCACCTAATCTACCTTCATGGTGCAGTCACCTTCCAAAGGTCATGCCTCTTAATACTGTTTGCATTGGAGATTAACACGAACTCCCAAAAGAATCAAAACATGTCATCTTTGGTGACAAGTAGACAGTTTCAGAGTAAGGTGTAAAGGTCAGAGTGAGTGGGTGTCAGAGTGAGAATCGACCCTCAGAGCTAATACGTCATGCACTTGAATCACAAAAGCTCTTGAGAACCTGCCAGAGCAGTGGTTCTCAATCTGTAGGCCACGACCCCAACAGGGGTTGAATATCAGATAGTCTAAATATCAGATATTTACATTTTGACAACTCATAATAGTAGAAAAATGATAGTTATGATGTAGTAGCAAAAGAGTTTTATGGTTGGTGGTCACCACATAAATATATGAGAAACTGTATTAATAGGTCACGGCATTAGAAAAGTTGAGAACTACTGATCTACACAGTCCTGAAATCCTTTATGCTGAGCCTGATATCATGCTTTTATTATCCCAGGAACTCATCTTTCTACCTGAAATAATACCCCAGTACCAACTTTCTCTGAGAAACTGGATCCTTTTAGCCTCCATAAACCCCCGAATGTCAAAACTCCTCAATTCAAGCAGAGGTAAATTCACTAAACTGTCGCTGTTTGGGGTACTTCATTTCTGTGAGCAGTCTGACTTCAGGGTTTAGAGGTGCAGCCAGAGATGATTGCTGGTGTTGCCCTGTGGAAATGGGGGAAGGTACAGCTTTCAGAGATGGAGTCACCTGTGCAGTACCAAGCAGAGATATAAACATGTAGATTTGAATCGTACGTCTAACGGCAGAGCAGTTAAGCCTTGCACTACTTTGTTCTGCTGAAGAAACAAAAATAAAAACCAAACATCAGCAGCAGAAACAACAACAACAACAACAACAAAACTCAGGGAATTAAGAATCAGACATATTTGTAGAGGGAGTACATGCCCACCTAAATTTATATTTTGAGTACCACTGGGCATCTCCTTGGAGAACTCCTTGGAACTTCTCCCACTAAGGGGGCATGGTCTGTAAAATTGCAGTTCAGTTCTTTGGCTTGGCCAGTGAGGTTCATTATCTCTTATCTACTATCTCAGGATTTGCTGCTAAGAATCCCTCCGTGCAGGCCACTCAAAGCCACATTGATGAACATCACCTTGTCCTCCCTCAGGCCACACCTTTTGACTTTCTTGTCTCTGCCACACCCATCCGCTCATCTATATCTGGCCAAGCCTGATGATGGCCAGCAAATGCCAAACAGGCACCGCTTGAAATTATAAGTTCCTTTGCACTTAGCGGTGCTCAATAAATCTTTTAAAATGCAAAGACATAACACAAATCAAGAGCCATGCACTGTATTGAGTTATTGTAATTGGAATGTGTTTTTTTACCCTTTTACAAATTATAGTTTTTATTTTTTCATATTTTTTATTTAAAAAAATATTTTCATTTTACATACCAACTTCAAGTCCCCCTCTCTCCCCTTCTCCTGTTCCTCACCCCCATTACATTTTTAAAACAAATGGAGTTATGCTTACTTTTGCAATTATGGCACACACAAATTGATTTACTAAGTTGTAGCACATTCAATGAATCTGAATGTTTGAGGATGAAGCATCCAATGTTATTCAACCTTTCCTAAAGCCTTTGGACACTTGGGAAGTGGGGCCAGAGGAGATACCACGCATGTGCTAGGGCTCTAGAAATGATTCCCCTATGCTTTACAATGAAAAGGGTGGCATGTATGGGAAGTGGGAAGGGATAGTGGGTGGTATGTTTAGAAAATATAATTGCAGGAAGAGAGTGAAGATAGAGCTATGATTTCAAGAGTTGTAATTTAATGGTAACAACTAATCTATATTGCATCTGTTTTTAAAATGTGTCTTAAATTCTTAAACAATAATTAAAAAACAACAACAACAACCGTTTTTCAGCTCAGATACCACATTTAAGCTCCATAAGGTTTTTTGTTCATTCGTTTTTTTTTTTTTTGTGTGTGTGTGTGTGTGTGTGGGAGTTTTTTTAAGAGGGGGTGTTGTTCACTTTTGCATGAGTGTGTCTTATTATTTATCTTACAGACACAGAGACAGATGTTAAAAATTTTAAGGTCACATCTTCATTAAATATAGTGAGTGAAGAAACACCAACACACTCAAGCATGTGGGTTTGGCAGGCCTTGCCTTTCTCCCCCATTCCCACTGCCTTGCTAAAAACTGTTAGATTACATTCCTACCACCAAGGTCTATTCCCTCACTTGGCCACTTCTTTTTCCTAAGGCTGACTACCAAGGTCCAGCTAATGAAGTATTGAAGTCCAGCAATCAGAAGCCCCCTTCGACTCACCTAATTAACATGCCCAATTAAAATTTAAAACCCCATCCTAACACCGGGTTTCCCCCTTTGCCTTTATAAACTGTCATTGACCCTGTCAAATCTGTTTCCTCTCTATCCAGACGCTGTCTTTTGTCCCTTTGGGACAAATACTCCTGCCCCCTTTCCCTGGTCCCTTTCCCTGTCTCCCTTCCTCCTTTAGCATGGCATCTTAGCCCATTCTAATACAGATCTCCTCTGCTTCTCTTGAAAAATTACATCTGTCTGAATCAGAAAGCAGCCACTTTAACTTTTCTCTGTGAAAACAGGTGTTTCGGTGTGGTTTGTGCTTAATCCGGGTATCCCCCAGCATGCGGGAATACCGTTCAGCGGGATCCAAATCCAATCTTCCTGGCTCTGCACAAATCAAATACGATTGAGAATAGGCAGAGACCGGGCAGAACACACCGGGGCGGGAGAGGGGCGGCGGCGCGCACAGACCCCCATTAGGAAGTAATAACTCCCTACTATTCTTATTCTTTGATCTGGGCGGGCGACTGTCTTAGTATGACAAAACAGTCCGAGAAGTGCCACAGGTGCGGACAAGGAGCAGGAGTCGGCCAGGATAGGGGCGTTCCACTTCTGACCTCTTTCCCGCTTCTGTTTGGAGGTCAGGAAACTCGGCGTCGCCTGACCTCCTGCGGCCGCCATAGAATTCCGCGTTGCCATGGCTCCCGGGATTGCGTCCAAACGCAGACGCACTGCTGTGAGGGCTGAAGGGAATCCTCCTTCGCTGTATTTCCCTGACCAGTGATCCAGAAAAGCAACATGGGCCTGAGTAAGCCACCCCCCGCCCATTACCCCCTCCCTACTTCCCCCTCCTCCTACGGGCAGGACCAGCAGCCTTCAGGTGCCTAAAGCTGGACCAGGCCCTCTGAGTTCTTGCTCAGGTCCCCTCAAGACCTGTCAGGTCTCGGGCCCACTTAGGACCCTTGAAGCCCTACCATGTCCTCACATTATCACGTAGTTCCCCCTAAATTCTTTCAGGAGCCCTTGGAGTCCTGTCAGGTTCTTTCAAGTTCTTTAGGTCGCAGTCAACTCTCTTCAGGTCTCCTCAGGTTCTACAGGTCCTCTCAGCAGCTGGTCTGTCTGTGAAGTGGGCACCATGGAGAGAGGGAGTTCAGGACGACTTGGTGGGTCATCCTTAGCACACGACTGGTTAGGCTGTAAAGTCCTGGGTCACACCATCTGTTTGCCACCACCTCACCAAGGAAGATAGGGCGCACCGATTCCAGAGCCACGCTTTGACACATACCCTTCCCCATGACCATGCTATGAGCTCTGTATAGGCCTTTGCTCTGGGACTTCACCTTTGAGCCTCAGCTGCCTCACTTCCCCAACAGAGTTTTATTATATAGACTTAGTAAATGTAAAAGTATTTATCTAAAGCTAGTGTCTGCAAGGTGATGGATGAGCAGGTATTTTTAGATTAGATTGAATCATTCCTGTCATCAAGACTTTTTTTGATGCTGAAAAATGGCCAGACATCATGCCAGTTACCATTATTTTTTTTGTTTCTTGATGTCTGATGGTTAAAAATAATATTTTCATATATCATGCCTGGGTTTAGTTAGTGGACTCTGGGAGTGTGAATCCTAACCTAGGACTCCATTATACCCAGAAGCTAGAGTCTGTTGCTCTTTTATGAGCTAGCCTGCTTCTGGTGCTCCCTCAGCTTTCTCTCATCTATAGTTTCAAGATGAAAACCTCTTTATAGCCTTCCATTCCTTTTTTATGGTCTTCACACTTAGCCTTTAATAGTCCATTAGGGTCTCTAATCCTTTGCTTGGCAGTTGTGTTTAGTCAGAACTTCTCAGTGCAACTGCCCTTTAAATGGCATGACCAATAGGTCACACTCACTATTACGTTTCCTTCCACTGATAGTCCATCACTGCTAAAACAAGAGAAATTCTCCACAAATGCACAGCAACTGTGGGCCCAGCACTGCCTGTGCCCCACTAAGTGCCCGTAGTGGTATCTGTGTGTGCAACAGATTTGGATTCAAACCCACATCTTACCTAGCACATGCTTCCGTGGACCACTTTGGGTTTAAAAATAATATCTTCAAATATCATGCCTGGGTTTAGTTAGTGGACCCTGGGAGTGTGAATCCTAACCTAGGACTCCATTATCCTAGGTATCAGTGCTGGGTATCACTGAAAAGGCTGGGCTCCACAAGAAACAGAGTTTTCATGTTTAGCATGCTAGAGATTGATTCTGGGGCATCCTTGGGGAAAGTAGGCAAGAAAGCAAGATTGGACAGGATGGATAATGGAAGCCTAAGATACTCAACCCCAGGGGCTCCTAACTTGGAATGGACCTTCTGATTTGCTCACACTGAGATAAAAGACTGGGCCTCAACAGGCTCTTAACAACAAGTCATCCATTATGGACTTTTGTAAGCGGCCATTAACAGGATTGGGGTGACATTTTTTCAGCTAAGGGAACCGGAAGGAAAGAAGGTGAGCAGCTGAGGATGAGCCACTGGCAGAGCTCCCAGCAGCTGCTGGAATTAATCTGTCAGTTTTGAAGGGGAAATCGGGCAACATATTGTGTTCCCCAAGATGGCCTGGAATGCACTTTCCTCTTTTGTTTGTCTGGCAAACAGCTATACACATTTCAAGGTTCAGGCCTCTCCTCATGCAGCCTCTTCTGACCTCCCTTCTTTGAATCAGTAGTGCAAACCACATTTTCTGAGTTCTTCGGTCCTGGTGCTTTGTGTTTATTAAAATGCCGCAGTTACATCAATAGCCCTTAAAGTTATCACTGAATTAGGGATCAGTATGTATCCTCATGCCCATTAAGTCTGTAAGAAAAAGAAGTGTGTGTTATCTTGGAAATGGTATCTTCTAAACAGAAAAATATTTAGATACTATGAGAGGTAAACTACATATTTGTAATCCTGTGTTTCTATTAAATATCTTTTATTTCATGTATATAATATACATATATGCCCATATGTGTATTTCAAGATGTTTGGAAAATCTGTGAAATCTGCTGGGAACATATTGGTTGATTTTAGTGTAACCCAGGAAGAAAGGTAGAGCTTTTTTTCAAAACATGACATAAACTATAAAGGAATGATCTATATGTGATGGTAGAATGCCAGCCTTTATGTGAGAGGCTGAAGCAGGGGGATTGTCATGAGTTTGAGGCTAGCCTGCACTACATAATGAACTTCAGGCCGCTTAGGCTACAGCATGAGACCCCGAGTCAGGCAAACAAACAAATCCTAAAAGATAAATACTAAATCTTTGGCTTTAGAATTTTGTTAAATTTTACTGAGTACCTTGAAAATTGTGCAGAAGTGAACATATTGGAATGTGCTCTCATAACTCAGAAGCTTTATTCTGTTGCACACAGAACCTCTACCAAGGTTCTGTGGAGTATGTGCGCACGTGTGTGTGTGTGTGTGTGCATGTGTGTACATGTTTGTTTGTATGTGGGAGTGCAGTTGTGTGTATGCCATAAAATGCATATGGAGGTTAGAGGACAGCCTCAGCTGCTGGTCCTCATCTTCCACTTTGTTAAAGATAGGCCATCTTTGCTGCTTGTCAGGCTGGCTGGCCTGTGAGTTTCCATGGCTTTTCTTGTTTACATGCCCCGTCTTGCTGTAGGAACAGATTACAGACTTGTGCTATTTCATTTGAGTTCTAGGGATTCTAATTCAGGTCCTCCTGCTTCCATAACAGTGTTTTACCCACTAATCCATCTTCTCAGGCTGCACAAGGTCATTGTGAAGACATACTTTAAAGAAGTAAGGGGCTGGTTAATCAGTATTAGTTCAATCTTTGATTCCTCAGTGTCGTGCTTTAATGAGATAAGTATGATAGAGCTACTGGTATCCTTCATTGGTTTCTCATTCCTGCAGCCAGACAGGTATTGGTTAGCACCTCCTTGCAGTAGGATATTTTTTAAGTTCTATATGAGTATTCTATTTTTTTACTTGTGGTTTTCTGAATGATACAGCAAAAGCAGCATTTTATGTTTCATGTTCTCTGTGCCATTTGAGCAGCACCATTGCTCTTGAAACTGTTGTGTGATGAGCTTTTAATGCTGCTAAGAATCTGTAAGTCCTAGAATGATCTCCTGTAAGCATAGTACTGTATTATTTGGTGTACGACGTTCTGAAGGTGGGTGACATCGCTGAGACTTAGAAAATGCAAAGTTTAAACTAGGTGGTATGTAAAAATCACAAATTTTCTTCCCATTTAAAGCTGCAAAACACTATAATCTCCATGTACCATGTAGACATGCTTGACATCTCTACATTTCACGCTGATGTTTGCCTTTACAGGAAAGGCAGTATTACACAACAATTTCCCGAGTGCCATAACATAATTTGTCATGTAGCAGTTGGCCTACTATAGACCTATTAAGAATTTTGACTGACTTGATCCTGTGCTTGGAATCACAGTTGCTCTAAGTTGATGAATACAATAACTTATGCTGTCCAGAAGTGAACATTTTACAGTTTCGCCTCCCATCCACCCACTCCAGCTCTTACATTCTGTCTGCCCCTCTTCTGTGATGTTCCCTGAGTCTTGAATGCTCCAGTAGATGGCCTACACCCATGTTCATATGACTTGCACTTATTAGATACAAAGGGTTTATTAACGACAAAAGAAGAAAGATAAAGTAGGGATACTAGAGAGACTTGGAGATGGTGGTAGATGTGTGTGATCAAAATAAAAAAAAATGTATGAAATTTTCAGTGTCTACATAAAAGTGTTAGTTTTTTAAAATAGTTCAGGAAAGGGAGACTAGGAAATTTCAGATGATCACAGTTCTACCTTCCTTTGTGATTCTACACTTTAAATATTTCTAATGTTATACGGTAGTTGCTATTCAGAAACGTTGTTCTGAGCATAGCTGTGGGATCCCTCCTCTCTGTGGGACTGGTTATCCATGCTAAAGGAGCTTCCCTCATTCTGACCATTTAAACTGTTAGTGATTCTTACCATTTTAACTTCTGTGCTTAGAAAATAGGATAAACATAATTTCTTCCTCATGTCTATATCCATGATGCTGAAAGGGAAAATTTGGCAATCACATGCTGACAGTCTGCTTTACTTATATTATAGCACAATGACATGACTTTCTTATATTGTGGGAAATGCAGCAAGAGAAGAAGTTTTTGGTACCAGTAGGAACCTCATCCATGCTCTAAGTCTTCAGGCCTGAAAAAAGTGGCGAAGACTTCGAGCCAACAGAGCTGGAGGAGGCTGTGAAAGCTTTAGCAGCCAGGTTATCTGGGTGGATCATGTAGGGACTCATAGATCACGTGATAATTCAGATGCTGCCAGGGTTCCCGTGAGCGCATTTGACTTGACCATGGGTGGCAACGTTCGGTGTTCAAACTACTTAGGTTATGTATTTATGTGGATACCAAATGAAGCCTTACCAGAATTTGGGGACAAGATAAATAATGGCCCATCAATTTATAAACTAAACTGCTTAATAAAGTACATATTCCTCTTTTGAGAAGTATATTTTCATACAACCCAAAGGATACACTTAATATAACTTTTCAGACTCATGTGGGTTTTTGCTAGAGTGTGGAGGCTCAGGGAGAGCTGGTCCTCTGGTTCATTTCCCTCTTCTCTTCCTTCCCTGTCTGTATCCCCTATTCTTCCTCCACCCCATGCTCACTCAGCCTATACATCCAAGTCATCCATGTGTCTGGCAAATGGATGCTCCCTGAAAGCAGTGTTTATTGGGAATGCAAACACTGTGGCATAGCCCGTTTTGGAAATGGTCCTCCAACATGACTAGTGAGGAGCTTAGGAGCAGGTACGGGACTCCTTGGGTGATGAATCTCATTGTTCCCTCCCTGGGCATGGTCTAAATGGAAGGAGCAATTTCTGGATGGGGACATCTTAGTTCTAACAGCATGGCCTCCAAAAATCCATCCTCTCCTATGGATTTTGTAGTCTAAGTCACAGATACACTATTAGGCACTTGAGAGTCTAGTTAGTAGTGGTGAATAATTCGTATATCTCATTAAAATAGCTCTGATAATATGGGTTATTCCACTCCACCCATAAGTTGCATGCTGGTTGGAGATTACAGATAAAGGTGATGATTTTAGTTTATACAACTGACTTGTTGTAGTCTCAAGTGGGTGGCATTACTTATGCATTGTCTGTTGATTTCAATTATTTAATAAACATGGGGGGCTAAGGGTGTAGATCCATAGGTCACAGGCCTAGTGGCAGATGCCCCAGGTTTGATCCCTACCCCCAAAGGAAAAAAAATACACAGGAACAAGCAAAATAACCCCCCATCTCTGTGTGTGTGTGTGTCCCCAGTAGGAGGGCAAGTTAATATCTCATTTTAATGTTTGGTTACTAGGAATATTTTTGTTGTTGCTGCTGTTGCTTTTCTTTGCTGATCCTTTTACTTAAATAGTGGTGCAAGCTGGCTTCTAAATGAGTAGTGACATTCCATACATAGCGGAGGGATCCAGCAAGCCAGAGCTGCTTAGGCTTCCTCTTTAGGCTTCTTTGCAATTCTCTTGGCCTGTCTTTCCCAGGACTGGCTTTGCAGCCACCTTTCCTTGTCTTCTGAGATGACCCTTAGAGCAGCGTGAGCATTCATCTTGGGTAGTGTTGTAGCCTCTCAACCTGTGTTCCCCTTGCTATTCTAAAGAAGTTCATCTCAACTCCTCTCTCCTCCCATTGGAAGGAGCATAGAGTTCCATACTCTGCAAGTAAGCAATGGAGTTCGTATCTACTCTGTTCTTCGGAATGTGGGATGGAGGTGTGGCAGCTGATAGTGCTGCGAGGGACTTGTCTCAGCTGAGCGAGTCCACACATTCAGGAGCCCGAGGACTCTCCAGAGGCTCTCACTTGCTCATGTAGAAGGTAGTGTCGTTCAGTGGTTAAGAATAAGCGGGCTGCTAAGATGACCACAGGTATGTAATATTTGCCCCATCGTCCCACTTCCAGAGACTGTGACAAGCCATCAGGTGTTTCAGTGTTAGTAAGGAAGTCTTGATTGCTGGTGCAAAAATATGAATACTAAAACAGACCCCTTTCTTCTTTTCTTCCTTCCTTCCTTCCTTCCTTCCTTCCTTCCTTCCTTCCTTCCTTCCTTCTTTCCTTCCTTCTTTCCTTTTTCCTCCAGGAAACACAGCAAGTAAGACCTACTTTATAAATCTGCCATGCAAGATTCAGAATATGGGCTCTTTTTTTCTTTCTCTGAAGTTCTAAATGAGCAATTATTGGTTAAATGATGAGTGGCCTTTCTTATTGGATGGTGGGGAGAGGTTTTTTTTTTTTAATGTTGTGTCTCTTGTCAGGGAGATTGTGACTCAGTTGCCCTGTCTTAGGTCTGATAGTGAATCCAGTTTGGTCTGGTTCCACCAGGAGAGCCTATATTCATATTCTTGTAGCTGTCAACTGTCAATTATTCCTCCATTTATGCATCAAAACTTATATAGATCTTACACATACAAAGACAAATGAGACCTAAGGATTTATTTTGCCTCACATCACAGCTTTGTTCAAACTCCACGAGGTGGGCAGCAAGCAGCATTTGTCTGAAAATTGCTTGGGCCTAAAGAACCAACACATAGCTGCAAAAAAAACAAAACAAAACAAAACAAAACAAAACTCCAGTGTGTTAATAATATAACCCAATGCTGAATAATGGGAATATAATAATGCTGCAAAATTTCTTTCAGTCACAGAAGATCTTATTAGACGGAATGCTGAGCACAATGACTGTGTAATTTTTTCCCTGGAGGAACTTTCCCTGCATCAGCAAGAAATAGAAAGACTAGAACACATCGACAAGTGGTGCCGGGATTTAAAAATTCTGTATCTTCAAAATAACCTCATTGGAAAAATTGGTAAGTCTCATTTATTTGTTCTCATGATGTTTTAACACTTGAGTGGAAGAACTCTGGAAAATAACTGAACAAGAAGGCCACAAGGAAAGAGATGCAATCCCCTCTCAGTAACCGCTTGCAGAATATTTCCCAGGCCTTCCTATGTATAGTTGGCCATGGTGCCATGAGGGATGCTATTATGGAATTGGAAATGGAGTTATGTGTGCACATGATCTCCTACCAGCTTTCAAAAGGAGGTGGATATGAGTCATACATTTGCCATAACTCTATATCTGTAAAACTGGAAAGATCATTTTGAAATTTAAAAGTTCTTGTCATATATATATATATATAGATATATATATATAGGTATATATATATATATACCAATAATATTTTTTGTTAATAAAGATCATAGATGTCCAAGTGTTGACAAATATTCCACCAGGTCCCACATCTATTTAGTCAGAAATAAACACACAGTGGCATACATTAATTATAAACTGATGGACCTATTAGCTCAGGTTTCTTATTAACTCTGATAACTTATATTAGCCCATAATTCTTGTCTGTGTTAGCCATGTGGCTTGGTACCTTTTTTGTCGAGGCAGTCACATCTTGCTTCCCCTATGTCTGGGTGACGACTGCAAACTGCCTCTTTTTCTTCCCAGTATTCTCCTGTTCTCCATGCCCTGCCTATACTTCCTGCCTGGCTACTGGCCAATCAGCATTTATTTAAAATACACGTGACAGGGTACAGACCATTGTCCCATAGAACCCAAGCTTGAAAGAAACCAAGATAACCTTTAGTTGGTGAATGACTTAATCCCTAAAATGAAGTATTATTCAAAGCTTAAAAGAAGTGAGTACATAATCATGAAAATACGTAGAGAAACTCTAAATGTTCACACTAAGAGAAAGCAACCAATATGAAAAAACTAAGCCCACATGAGTCCAACTGTGATGCTCTGGAAAAGGCAGAACCATAGAAACTGAAACAGGATCACTGGTTTCTAGGAGCTAATAGTAATCAAGAACAAATAAGACATAAAGGATAATAGTGGCTACATGTTGTTGTAGTTGCATATTTGTCAAAATACACAGGATGTATCGTACCAAGAGTAAACATGTGGTTGATGGTATGCCAATGTAGGTTTATCAATTATAATGAGTCCACCATCTGGCATAGGATATTTATAAAGTGTTGGGGACAGTAATTTGGGGTTGGGTAGGGAAGGAATGGAGCATATGAGAGCTGTAAGTTTTGCTAAATTTTTCTATAAACATAAGTTTGCTCTGAAAAATAGGAATATGTTTTTAAATGTCTTTGTCAGATTTCTACAGATTATGTTAGCCAGTAATGGCATATTGTTGAGTACAAGGTAGTATGATCAATTTAGTGTATTAAAGTGGTTTTAGTCTAGAATGGAATTGACAGGTAAATGTAGACGTCATGGGAACAAAGATCAAAATGTTGGCATTGTAACTGATTATCTTAGTTACCTTTCTGTTGCTATGAAGAGACACCATGACCAAGGCATCTCATAGAACAAAGAGTTCATTGGGGGCTTTCTTACAGTTTCAGAGGGTTAGTTCATGAGCATTCTGGTGAGGAGTATGGCAGGAGGTAGGCTGGCATGGTGTCAGAGCAGTAGCTGAGAGCTTACATATTGAGACAATAACTACAAGGCAGAGAAAGATAAAGGCATGGGCTTTTAATGTCTCAAAGTCCATTCCCAGTGACACCCTTCCCCCAAAGCCACACCTCCTTTCCCTTCCATTCTTCCCAAACAGTTCCACTAAAGATTAACTATTCAAACCTATGAGCCTATGGTGTATATTCTTATTCAAACCACTAAACCGATCAAGCTCTTTGCAGAACATAGTACAGACTAGTGCATAAATGGACTTGCTAATACTATCCTCAGAATAAACCTCTCAGTTACAGACCAAGCTGGGAACCCAAACTTTCCCCCCAACCAAGTAGGTTCATGCTTTATGGCAGCAGGAAACTGGATCATATGTTCTTTGCAGGACATCCTGGAAGGAAGGAAGGAAGGAAGGAAGGAAGGAAGGAAGGAAGGAAGAAAGAAGACTTAGAATGCCCAGTTTCTTCTTCCAATTTATCCTTTGGATAAATTGATCTTCCCTGTACCTTGTATCCCTCCTTGCCCTAACAATAAATTAAGGGACAGATACAAGGATGAACTACAGAGTCATTTAGTGGGGTCCTGCTTCATGGGGACAAGTGGAGACACAGTTCTTGCTAAAGCAACTCTACCTCAATTGTAAAAGCATGCATAGGCTCTGGCCAAAAGTAGACTTGTCTGTGACCCCTTCCTCTGTCACTTATTTGTGAGCTGTGTGAAAATAAACAAATCAGTTAAACTGACCAAAACTGAGTTAGGGTATTCCTAACACACTGTTAAGACACCTCTTGTGATGAGGGGTGCAGGATGGCATGCGGTGGTTATAAGGATTATTGTGTTTACAATGAAATAAGAGTTTTGTGGTTGATAGCTGCCGGTCTACTAATGTCATTGCTTAGGCCAGGCTGTCTTGGCTAGCCAACCGAAGCCAGAGGCAGAAGGGAAAAGTGAACAGAATGGGAGGGATAGATGGAGTGGGTTGAGATGGAGAGAATGCCACCGCTGGAGTATAGGGGTTAGCTGTGAAGTTATATATAACTTTTCAGGGATGTGCATTGGTTTTCAATAGAGAGCATTTAGCCATGACTGGGGACATTTTGGTTATGGGAGATGTGTGTGTGTGTGTGTGTGTGTGTGTGTGTGTGTGTTGGACTTCTGTAAGCTACTGGCCCTACTCAGAAGAGGCCAGGGACACTATCGCACAGGACAAGAATTATCCAGCTCAAAATGCCAATAATACTGAAACTGAGAAACCCTGGTAACGTGGGTGCCTCTGATTCTGTGGGTAATTGAAAATTGGCACAAGGATTATAAAAAGCCCAGATTTGCATCATTTTAGAAGATTTAGTAAAACTATATATTTCTTCAGATAAATATTCTTGGCATCCTTTGCTTTACCAGGAACTGGAAACTCTGGCACACTGTTCAATTAAAAAGGCGATTAGAGAAAACCACCAGCTTTTATTCATGGGAGCTTTGAAGAACGATGCTAATTGTACAGATCTCAAAGAGTTCCCGAAATTTTAATCTCCACAGCTGGGTCCATCACAATTACTAATTAGTAGCATAGTATTTCAGGCCTTTTCAGAGCTGTGAGAAAGCCTAAATTTTTGCTTCCAAAGTATTCTTAAATTAAACACTTTTAAATTCTAATAATGGGATTTTTCAATGCTGTTCCACCCATGGGTATTTAGGCATGTATTTAGCAAGTAAAAGTACTTCTCCAGGATCCACACATGCTGTCCTGCCGTTGAGGTGGAAGTTTGCAAAGCAACTGTCTTTCCTAGAGCTCCCTGGCTCGCTGGGTGGGACAGATGGACTGTGGGAGGAAGGCTCTGCTTAGCCATGAAGCAAGTGTGAGCCAAGGACCATCTGGGGTTTCACCAAAGTGCAGAGCCTGTGTGTGTGTGGTGGGGGTTAGCCACCGGTGATCAACTCTTCCAACAGCTCCCCTGTGGGCCTTGGAAAGATGGGGGGCTGGGTGGCGCACAAGCTTCTTTCAAGGGTGAAGGGATTTGGTTAACCAGAAGTCTGTGGGCCTGCTTGTGGCAGTTGTTGTCAACAGCTCCCACAACAGTGAGGGCTAGAGCTCTCAAACTCCCTTCAGACTGCTGGAGAGGGCCTATGTAGTTTTACTTACAGTCTTTGTCTTTCTCCTGGCCAGTTTGATTTTCTATCTCTTGGGGTGTTAACTGAGGAAATTCTTCTTGAAAGACTCTTGTGTTGGTTTCTCCTGGGTGACTCCGGGGTCCGAGGCCCACACAAATAACAAGGGCAGGAGGAAGAGCTCTTTGCCTAGCAGGTGTCCCACTGTGGATGGCAACTTTAACAGGAATGCCTGGGTATCTCTATCCAGGTTGCAGACAAGACACTCTGCCGCTTCTGATTCTTGGCACACAGAAACCTCCAAATATGTTGACTAATGAGTGCTCAGATGTTGCTAGAGACCCTTTTGTAAACAACAGTACTACTTGAATAATTACTGAGAGAAGCCTACTTCATATTTAGGGTCTCATCTTAAAAATGAGTGGGTTTGAGGCCCTGAGAAATGTTCTCAGATCTATGAGGCTATATCTATGACTTAAGCTTAGATGAACTCTGGATAGTGCTTAGTGCAGTGATAGTAAGTCATGTTTGCTATTCATAATATCTCTAAGAATGTGGGAGAGCAGCATCGCTTAGACAAGGCTACCCAAATGTGCATGTCTTCACAGGGATGCCGCCTTTCTTTTTGTCTAAAGGAATTGTTCTTTTAAGGGACAGTGCAATGATTTAGCGCACAGCTCTGGAATCAAAGTCTTTTGGCTCTATCATTTAATTTTGGACATGTGCGTTAATTTCTGTATATTAGCATTCTCATTTGAACAAAGGAGATATCAATAATTTTTACTTCATGTAATTTTTGTTAGGATCAAGTGAGAAAACATATAGCCCAGGAGATGCTCAGTATGTAAGATGCTTGCCTCCAAGCATGATGACCTGGGTTCAGACTCCAGGATGCACATGGGGTGGAAGAGATTCAACTGCCACAAGTTGTTTGATGCCCAAACATCCCATGGCAATTCATCCATACTCATATATATGTACAAAATACATAAATGTAATTAAATGGCTTTTACAATGTAATATAGGTGATAAGGCTAGGATATAATATGGTATATACAAAATAGTGGTGCCTTATTATCAGCTGTTTTTAGAGACAATTATTCAACAGCAATTCCTTGGCCAGCTAGCTCATACTTGTTTTCTCTGAGTAGCCTTCCAGACTTCTTTAAAAACACAATCTTATGTTAGGTTAATTTTGGCTTTAAGTAAAGGAAATCCCATTTCCCATGGCTTAACAGTAAGGAAACCTATTCTGTCCTACCATAGGTCAAGATAAAGTGGACTTCAGAAGCAGTGGATCCCTTTTCTCTATTCTCCCACCACAGGGTAGATGTTAAGTAAAGGAGGTTCCCTCATGACCAGGTTTGAGTACTGTCGGGAAGAAGAATTCTCTCCTTGTTACCATCTTGTGGTAAAAGAGACAGGCGGCTCCAAAATAAAGAGGATTAAGTTTTTGCCTAACTGGCTATGGATACTTGTGATGTACATCCTTTCTGCAGCATATAGCTGCCAGGAGATGCTGTGCAGTTGATTTAACTCTAAGTTCTGTTGCCTTCAAAACAGAGCAGGAGATATTGAGTACTATACACTGCCCAGCTTTCTTAATATATCCCAGTGGAGTTGGAGATGGGTAGAGACATGAACAGACATTGGCACTCTTAAGAAGAAGGGAGGAAGAGAGGAAAACTGCAGACAACCTAGTGTGGCTCCTGCACCATCCCGGACTGCAATGGGGCAAGGGCCTGGGGATTAAAAAGCACACAGAGACATGGGTCACTCTTGAAGCAAGAATGCCAATTTTATTGTGTTCCAGAGCAGCTTATATAGTGCTCTCCTTGAACAGTGGCCACGCCCTAGCTCTCATAATTTTCTACTGCAAGCCCACCAGAAACCACTTCCTTGTTATCAGGAACTCATGAGTGTTTTGTGCTCAGAGCAGCTGCAAGCACAGGTAAACAAGTTGTTAACTCCGTCAGGCAAGAGGTCCTAGAAAGTTCAGGGTCTGGTCTGTAGCCCCTAACACCCTAGTATCTGTTGTGCTGACTAGTTTTATGTCAACTTGATACAAGCTAGAGTCAATTGGGAAGAGGAAACCTCAGCTGAGAAAATTCCCCCACCTAATTTGTCTGTGGAAAAGACAAAAATGCATTTTTTTTTGACTGATGATGATGTGGGAGGGCCTAGATCACTATAGGTGGTGACAAGCCTGGGTAGGTGGCCCTGGATGCTATAAGATAGCAAGCAAAGCCAGCCATGGGAAACAGCTCAGTATGGCTTCTTCAGCTTCCACCTTTAATTTTATGCCTTGAGATGCTGCCCTGATTTCCCTCAATGTTGGGCTGTTATCTGGACATATAAGAAGAAACAAACATATTCCTCCCCAGGTTGCTTTTGGTCATGGTGATTTAGCACTGCAATAGAAACCCCGACTAAGATAGTGAAGATCTGAAAAGCTGCAGCCACATGCTCCTTTTGTTTCTCTGTATTATTTTCATATGTTATGAAATGGTCTTCTCTCTTGAAGGTAAATTAATTATATTATTTCTATTTCAGAAAATGTTAGCAAACTCAAGAAACTTGAATATTTGAATTTAGCACTAAACAACATTGAAAGAATTGAAAATTTGGAAGGTAAGAATTTTCCTGTTTTGTTTATGAGATAAATAAAAACTTGAAAGCTGCTTTACACAGTATTGTAGATACAAAAGAGTAGATTTTAAAATTATATTTTACCCAAATCTTGCTCATCTCAGTTTTTATAGAAATGCAAGCAGTAAAGTGCTATGTAAATTCAAAGCCAGAAATATACTTCACTTCACCCCTCCCCTAGGTTGGTCTCCCCATTAGAAGTAGCTGTCAAACCCCAGTAAGAGTCCCCAGAACCCATAACATTGAATGAGAGAACCAGTCCTATAAGCTGTTCTTTGACATCCACATGCACTTGCACGCACATGCACACACACATGCACATGTACACACATGCACATGCACACACACACCAAAAACATGTTAAGAATAATATGGAAACATGATCTGGTAGAAAACAAAACAAGAGAGAAACGTGTCACATATTCCAAGATGTCAACTGCAGCTACTTCTTGGAAAATACATTGTTATCTTAATATGCAAGCATAGGGATCTGAGGCAATGGAATGTCATAAATATAGAGGGGGCTAGTTAAGCATTTGTCCACAGATGGATATTTGAGGATTCCTGTGCTTTGCTAAAATAAGCTGGCGACAGTGCGCACCCTTCTTCAGCCACTCTTTGAGCATGCCCCCCCCCCACCTCCGGGTTTTATTTAGACTTGAAATTCCTAGGCTTAAATATGCAAATTTCGAAATACACTGCCAAGTTTTCGTCTGAAGGATTGCATCAACTTCTCTTTGCACCTGCTGGTCCACATGAGTGTCATTTCTGTACGTCTTTGTGAAAGCCTCCCGCACACCGGAATACACATGGGAATATTGTGCTGTTCATCACTGTTTGCTTTCAGCTTCTTTGCTACCATGTTCAGACACTTACAGAATGTTGACATTTCTTCTTAGGTGAATTCTAACATGTTGCCTATGTGTTAGCGTATTTTTTTTGATTGATTTGCCATTTTGGAAAGTGTACTCTCACATATTCCGAAACTTAAACTCTTGCCACACGACACAGCTATTTTCCTTTTGGTACCACTTTTTCATGTTTTTCAGTTATGATACTGGTATGCAGAAGTTTTATACTATAATATACTAAGCTATCAACCTCCTCTTTTATCGTTTCTAAATACAGGCTATTTTGTGTTGAGTTCTACTTTCAATGACTTAATCTTTCACACTTATCCTCTCTAATCCATCTCAAGTTTGCCATGTATGCTAAATCAGAAAATACTGTTTTCTCAAAATGCATCATGGTTGAAGTACTTGGACCATTCTTTTAAAACTGAAATACAAATTACATGCCATGAAATTTACCAGTGTGAATGCACACATCATCAGGGGTTGATACATTTCTATTTTCCATGGAACATGGAACATTTTTCCATGGAAAAAAAAACCTCACTTCATTTAGTGTGTAGTGCACATGGGGGCCCCACCTTACCTGCTGATGACAGATCGAGGATCAGATCACCATCATGAACACATGTGTTTTAATGACCTCAACTCTCTTCTGCATCACTGCAGACAAATTTTCTACCTCTGAATATTTCTACGGGACATTATTGACTTTGACCTTACAAATCCCAAACATAGACATTTGGGCCCTTGCTTCTTTGATAGGTGGTAGGGAGGGAATTCTTCTGTGTGGCCCCCGTTGACTTTCTATATATCTACTGCTGGTCCACACTGCTTGGTTTTCCCTGTCCATGCTTTTCAACTGCCAACCTTGTTATGGTAATAGACTGTGTATTGGGACTGAGTTTCTTGAATGACAGACATTTGCCATCAACTCCCCAGTTAAGGCCCTCTATGGTCCAGTGTCTGAGCTAGTGTGGATCATGAAGCTCTCTTAGCCTTTTGTCTGTGGCTCTTCCTGAATTTGTGAAGGCATCATTTTAGTCAGGTGGAATCCGTCTTGTTTCTTGCATTTAGTAGTCATTGCCTCCAGTAGATTGAAATCCTATCTGTAAAGCAGTGGAATCAACTCTCTGCCTCCACCAGAAGGAGTATCTCTCTTCAATGGTAATTTGGGGGGCAAGATTGGAGTAGTTCTTCCATGATTCCAGTTCCCTGTGCAAGGCATCCTGGGCCAGAGCACCAAGTAACCCACACAGTGGCTTGTAGCCCTGGAGTTTACCCCTGTGCCTGCAAAAGCTCCATCCACATCAGCTGACAGGCTGGTTCTGATAGTTTCATATGAATTTGAGCTACTCCCCAGTGTCTCCATTTCAACCCAAAAGTTGTATTTCATGTTTTCCTGTGTGGTAGATTTTCTGTTGACAAAATCTGAGTTTTTGTTTAGTAGTAAAAAAATATTTCAAAGGGTGGTTTTCCAGATGAAGAATTCTTAACATTTTTCCTTTCTCCCTTGCTCCTTTTTCTTTGTTCTTCCTTCTCTCTTATCTTCTGACATCCTTCCTTTCTCTGTCTCTCTAATTATCTCTATCTCATTCTCATGACCTTTAGCGTATTAATTGGATTTGATTATACTCAGCTGACATTCCATGCCTCTTAAGCTTCATGTCTATTTAAACTAGTTCGTCTTTTTATTCTGCAGTCTTGAGACATCTCACCAGATTTAAATCCCAGAATAATTATGCTATGTTAATTCTTCCTCATTCTAGAATTCATTTCATTTGCAATTAACCCTTTGATGTGGCCACGGTTTTCATCCTTCTTTCTCACTCCTGTATTGATGATCGCCGTTTTCCTGTAGCGCTGTTGTTATTGGATGGATGAAGTACCATCTCACACATGTGTGGTTGCAGTTAGAATTCTGATTTAAATTCTTTCCATTCTCCAAATGCCTTGTCTTTATTGATGTGTTCTAATCTGGGCTGTTTTCTTTTGGTGGTAACTCAATGGCCCACAGTAATCACAGAGCATCAGGTGTGTTCAGTGGCTGGCGTGGGCTTGCAGTTGTGAGCTTCGGTTTCCCCAGTCAACCTTTCTTCTGCATGGCAGGGCTGTGTGTCCTCTGAGTGGGTGGAGCATGCTGACTAGCAGCTTTGCTGCCGAGTGAGGGGCGTGGAGCAGAGGCAGGCAGGCTGCTCTGCCAGCCCACTCCCATCTGTCAATAGCTAAATTGGGAGGATTTCACTTAGGACACAGTGGATCTAGTCTCTTTGCCTCCCCATGTAGAATGGGTATTTCAGTGACGTATCTACAGACATAAATATACATTGTTCCTTTTGAATTTTTAATCTTCAAAACCTAGAAATTGCCCTTATCAAATCCCCAAACCCAGTGAGTGTATCAGTGATGAGATTCAGAGTACCGTCAGTGTCTTCTTGTTTTAGAAGCGTAGACATGACTCTTTCTCAGTACACAACAGCTCTGTCACGGTTAGCTTTCGGTCAAACAAAGTGACAACAGTTACTCAGCATGCATGCTTATGGTAATAAAATGTTAATGTAAATGTCAGAAATGACAACTTCATGTCAACTCTCACTTTTTGGAATTATCCAGGGCTTGTTTTTGTTGAGAAACTGGTACAGGACTGGGAACTTCCCTTTTAACAGATGTCCTGATCATCCACCACTAGAGGGCAACAATGCTGCTATTGTGTTTCGAACTTTGCAAAAGGCTGTCAGTGGTCCACCCCCCTGGACAGGTGCTCCCTTCCATACTGTGCCTTCCAGCTCTAATGTGGAGGAACTGGGTACAGGCTAGTTTGAGGACATGCATCTCGAGATCAGGGATGTGTAAAGAGAGAAAGAGGATTATCTTTTTGTTTGTTTGTTTGTTTACTTTGAAGGGCTAGAAGTGAGAGAAGAGGAAGATGGACGTATATGTTCAATCCATCTGCTGTAGTACATCTCAATTTGATTTTAAAAAGGAAATGGGCACCTTTATACCCTCTCTCCTTTTTACCTAGATGGCAAAGAAGAGGAGGGGGAGCAGGGAGGGGAAATCAAAGCAAAGAAACATGACTCTATTTTTCTTAGCCCTCTTTTCTATGTTTAGGATTTACCAGGGTAGAATGAAGAGCCCGTTCCTCCTCCCGCAGAACCATCCTGCCCTAACCTGAAGGGATTGGAAGGGTACTGTGTTCAAGCTACCTCCCCACCTATGACAATCATCTTATTAATTTCAGTGACCTTAGATCCCTGGGGTCAGTAGCTGGCCCTTTTCAGGATAGAAGACAAAGGGTAAAGGAGAGAACAGTTGCCTTGGCAGGGAAGACTTGGTCAAGTTTGGGCACCTAAGACCATGCTCATCTCCAGTGTGGAAAACATGTTTAACTTTTTTATGTTTAGGTCAAATATAAGCAAAATGAAGTTATTTTTTTTTAAAAAAACTATTATGAACACATAGAGAATCATGAGTCATCCATCCATAAAACTGTAGCAAATCCCCAGACCATGAAATTTTTTATCTTGTTGGAGTCTTGGAAATCAGCTTTTTCTTACATAATAGAAAGATACCTCTAAATGTTTTTTACAGAACCTTCCAAAGTTAGTGTAATACCAACCATCAACACAATGCAAAATTCTTACCTCACAGGTAGCAAGAGATTGTTTATTCTGGGCCAAGTAGGAGTGACTGTGACCTAGAAATAACCTAAAAAGTGTCCAACATGGAAGCTTACATGAACTTCTATAATCATTGAATAAATTAAGGCACTTATCAAATGCGTTAGTGGGGACATCAGGTCAGTGGGTCAGAGCAAAGCAGGGTAAAACATGCCCCATGCCATAGGCGTCAGTGCGTCAGACACAGAAGGTGAGTGCCAAATGGCTTTAAAGGGGCTAGATATAGATGAGACAACTAGGCTTTGTATCTATACTGCTCCAGGTGATGATGATGAAGGTGATGATGGTGATGATGAATGTGATAATTCATCATGATGGTGATGATGATGATAGTGATGGTAATGATGAAGGTGGCGATGATTCATGATGATGATGGTGATGATGATAGTGATGGTGATGATGATTAATGATGATGATAATGATGAAGGTGGTGATGATTAATGATGGTGATGATGATGGTCTTTGTAAAGGAGCTAACATATCAGGTCAGCATTGCTTTTAAGGAAGGCAGATCTGAGTTCAAGCCCCAGTTCAGCCATTTAGGAACTGTGAAAACATGGGTAATAGTTTGTTTCATATACATTAGAGATCCAGTTACCCAATGCAGTGAAAAAATAAACTAAACACAACTTCATATCTCCATAGACCACCTTGCTCCAACAGTTTTACGAGTCAGAATTTCAGGGCACATGACTGTTGATTCCTTTCTTAACTTCTCACCAGCTAGAACTCTGATAGTTCAGTGTGACTATGAGGTCAGTGTTTTCATCTGGCTTCTGAGTCTCCTAGAGCAATTGTTCTAAGAGCAAGCTTTAATGTATTATTTTTTCTGCATTTTAACTGGAATATAAAAGCTGTGCATACCTAGGTGTTGAAATATGAGCGGCGGGGCTGCGTCCCCAACACCCCGGCCGCTTGGCTAGCTCATGCCCGAAATAACAACACACAAACTGTGTTCATTTAAGAACTGCTTGGCCCATGAACTCTAACCCTTACAGGCTAATTCTCGCACCTGGACTAGCCCATTTCTAATAATGTGTGTAAGCACCCCAAGGTGCGCTTACCGGGAAGATTCTAGCCTACGTCCATCATGGTGTCTCTGCTCCAGAGCAGAGCTGTCGGTCCCTCTGGAAGCAGAGCAGAGTCTGACCTCACTTCCTCTTCCGCCCAGAATTCTATTCTGTTTACTCCTCCCATCTATCTTTTAACCTATCAGGGCCAGCAGTTTCTTTATTGCTCAGCCAATGAAATCAACAGATTGATATATGACACTCCCACATCACCTAGGAAGTACCAAGTCATACTTATTCATGTGTACATTGTATGCATTGGTAAGCATCCTAGTACTCTGGGAGACCCTATGAGCTTCTGACTCAGCTTTGGGAGATGTATAACTTCATTATTGCTGCAGTCTATCAGCTAGAAGTCTCTGAGATCAAGCCAGGTACAGGCAGAGTGAACAGAACTAGATGCCAGCTCCCATGGAATGGCCTGAGTGCACATGAAGATGGCAACATCATGGAGTCAAGTGCCACCATTATCAATCTGACCTTAAATAGTGATCATCATAATCTCTTGCTCATTAGGCATGGTGTTGGGATTGAATAAGATATTGTCATATAGGTAGCAAGCACATTATATGCCTATAAAACATATTTTCATTGTGTGTGTCCACATTGAGTATGTGGACTCGTGTGCATGGAGATCAATGGAGAACATCAAATACCCTTGTTTGTTGTTCTTTATTGAGATGGGAATTTCTATTAAACCAGGAGCTTGCCATTTTATAGTTAGGCCAATTGGTGAGTAAGATCAAGCAATCCTCCTGTCCCCACTCCATAGGACTTGGTTACAGGTATGCATGTGTGCCTATGCTTAGCTTTGTTTGTGGGTTCTGGGGATCAAAAAACACAGGTCCCTCATACACTTAAGCTATCTTCTCAGCTTATGTTAAGTATAAAAAGTAATTTCATTGTGGCATTTCAATATAGTACACTTTGATCATCCTTGTCTTCTCTTGTAGCAGGGTATCAGAGAAAATCTTAGAAACTGTGTCTTAGCTTTCTGTAATTTTCTGCTATTTATATATAAAATACCAGACAGAGTCATATTGCAAATTTTTGTAATAAAGAATAGTTTACTCTCACTTCTACCACTACCATAACCACTTGTCCATGACTGTTTTCCCACCTGTCATGGAACTACCACAATACATAGACAGTGTCAAATTTTAGTTCTTTTCACTTTGATCATTGGCTCCCCCGTGTTGTGATACAGATTTCATAACCATAATTCTTAATGCTTTTTTGGGTAATAGTGGAGTGAAAAGATACAATAGAGTTTAACTAGTTTTAAAAAGTTGTATGTATGTGTCTATGCATAGTAATATATATGTGTGGGAGACTTTGTCTATGTGTTCATGTGTGGAGGCCAAAGGTAAACATCCAGACCTTCCTCTGTTCTGCCTCTTCTCTTCTGTTCTCTTCTGTTCTCTCTCTCCTCTCATCTCCTTTCCATTCCTTTCCTCTTCCCCTTTCTTCCCCTATTCTTCCCTTTTTCTTCTTTTCCCTCTACTCCCCTCCTCTTCTCTATTTGAGGTGGGATTTGCCATTGAACCCTGGGCTTGCCATTAGACTAGACTGGCTAGCTAGTGAGACCCAGTATCTACCTGGCCCTACCCTACCTCCTGTACTGGAATTACAAATGAATGCTGCTGTGCCCAGATTTCATGTGTGTTCTGGGCATGTGCACTCAGATCCTCATGGTTATTCAACAAGTATTTTATACGCTGGACCATCTCTCAGCCATGTTTAATCACTTTTATAAACTAAACATGTGGCTAATTTTAATTTAAATGTGATGATGTATTTTATGCAATGTATTTACTGACTGTCACATCACATCCAACAGTAATAGTCATCTATGGCACAGAACGAATGTGATGTGCACTCAGCCTTGTCAGGTCTCTTTCCCCAGTTGCCCCATTATCTTTAAGGTTGTATTTTCCTTAATTTTCATCTGGCTAACTAATAATCTCTGTGGCTTCCAACCTGCTCGGTTACTCATTATCCCCCCCTTTTTGTCTTCATCATTCTCTTTACACCTTGCCCCTCTTGCTTCCCCCATTGTTGTCAAATGTTTCTTAACCTTTTATATTATGTTAAGGAGCTTCTTGTATGTAGTAGACAAAGCCATTTTGTGGTAATCTGAAAGAAAATGGCTCCCAAAGGAGTGGCACTGTTGAAAGGTGTAGTTTTTTTGGAGTAGGTATGGCCTTGTGGAGGAAGTGTGCCACTGTGGATGTGAGCTTTGAGGTCTCATATATACTTAAGGTACATCCAGTATCTAAGTTACTTTCTATTGCCTGCAAGATGTAGAACTCTCAGCTCCTTCTCCAGCATCATGTCTGCCTGCCACAATATCCCACCATAATGATAACAGACTAAATATTTGAAAATGTAAGCCACCCCATTAAATATTTCCCTTTATAAGAGTTGCAGTGGTCATGGTATTTCTTCATAGCAATGGAAACCCTAACTAACTAAGACAAGTTTAAGACAGTTTCCCAATGCCCAAGGAACTCAGATTATAATAGAAAAAGCTAAGTTATAAGTATTCAATTACAGCACAAGAAAATATCAGAAAAGACAAAAGTTGTACAGAAAATTAAAACAGAGAATGTCTAAATGTCGCAGAAAGAACCAAAGGACAGTCAGTATCTAATTTGTCACTCTACTGTACAGTTCCTACATTTTTGGTTATTAAGCAATTGATGGGAAGAGATTAGGTGACATTATGTGAATATTCTATTCCTCATCATTCTTTTATGTGTTGGCTTTAATATATTCATTAATGATCCTGCAATTCTATTATTCTCTATTTGTTGGATGACATTATACTTTAAGCAAGAACTTCACCTTCTCTTCCACTTTATATTTTTCTGTGTACATGGATCCTTGCCTTATTCAGTAGATTATGTCATTGTGTTAATTCAGTAGATTGGGGTTATATTTTTTTATATTATAGTTTGATGTTCACATGGTTCCAAGCATGGCCATCGCAGTCCCTTCCAAACAGACAAATAATGTCCTCATGGGCTCTTCAGTCTCTGAACAAATCCTTGCTTTGTGGCATGTCAAGATGTTGGCTTCTCTCTGTCATTTATCTCCTTTATCTCCTTTTCCCTTTTTACATATGCTTGTTATGAATGGGATTAGAAGATTATTTTCATATTTTATACAAAAGTTAGTAGGAACCAAAATTAGAGTGCTCATAGTAGTTTAGTAGAAAGGAAATATATGAGAAAAATGAGAAGGGGAGTTATTCTCATTAGTGGTATAGCCACTGGCAAGCTGTCCTTGCTACAATAAATGACTTCCTATCCAGGTCAAGATGGGTTCAAGGGCTAAACTCAAGGAAAGGTGAATGGAAGGGGTGGGAAAAGAAACTGTCATATAATAATTCAGTTTCATTATACAACATTGAGAAGTAAGGTCATTCATCAAATGTGACAAGATTGCAGAACTATGAACCAATCTGAACTTAATTCATTATGCTGACATACCCAAGTTTACTTCAAGTTAATTATCTACTGGAAAACAACAGAAAAACAGTACAATCAAAAAGCATAGGGGTTACCACATCTAGGCCCACACCTCTAATGGAAACCTCCTCTTCCCATAGAGCTCAGGTTAGCATCCTGAACTTCAGGTAAGATTGTACACCAACCCTGCCCATGCCTTTCCAACAAAACGCCAACTCCTCCTCTTCTCATTGTCACTATATCCTGGCCTACACCCCTGGCAGAATCTTTCCACCCCATCAGAGCCAGGCCAGAATCCTGATCCCCAGAGAACGGTTCAGCATTCTGAACCCCAGAGACCAGGCCAGCTCCATGAAAATCAGGTAGAAGCCTCTCACCCCATCAGAAGTCAAGCCACTATCTCAGCCCCAGAGGACCCCCTGGCCAGATCAGAAGCCATGCACATACACAGCTAGAACTTCAGCTCCAAACTCAGGCAACAGCCTCCTGCTGAACTAGAGGCCAAAAACTGGAAAACCTAAAAGAAATGGACTGATTTCTTGATAGATACCACTTGCCAATGTGAAATCAAGATCAGATAAACAACTCAAATAGAACAATAACCCCCAAGGAAATAGAAGCAGTTGTTAAAAGGCCCCCCCCACACACAAAATACTTGGGGCCAGATGGTTTTAAAGCAGAATTCTACCAGATTTACGAAGAATTGCTAATACCAATACTGTTAAAATTATTCCACAAAATAGAAACAGAAATTACCAAATTCTTTCTACGAGGCCACAGTCACCCTGATATCTAAACCACACAAAGACTCAACACAGAAAAAGAATTAGAGTCTAATTTCACTCATGACCATTGATGCAAAAATACTCAATAAAATACTGGCAGAAAAAATCCAAGAAAACATCAAAAATATATCCACCATGACTAAGTAGGCTTCATCCCAGAGATGCCATAATGCTTTAGTTTATGAGATTTAGTTGAGATTTCTGAAAAGTTATTCATTGGCAAGCAATGCAAATAATCAGAAGATTAAAAATATAGCATCGCTTCCATCTATTATTTGCTATTGCACAAATTTATTTCTATAGCCATTTTCTCTTTTTTTCTTTTCTCTCTTTCTTCTTATCTTGACAGGATGTGAGTGGCTGACAAAACTTGACTTAACTGTAAATTTTATTGGCGAACTGAGCAGCGTTAAAACCCTGAAGCACAACATCCACCTGAAGGAGCTCTTCCTCATGGGCAACCCGTGTGCTGATTTTGATGGCTACAGGCAGTTTGTGGTGGTGACCTTACAACAGCTAAAGGTATGCTTAGAGTAAAGGTGCAAAGAAAAAGAAAAAAAGAAAGAAAAAAGATGGCAGGAAATGCAGAGAAATATAAGAAGAAGCAACCACAGTAATTCCTGTTTTTTTTTTTTTTTCCCCTGGAGTTGTTAGGGGAAATTTATTGCTTCAGAGACGGGAATAAGATCTACAGAATAAGATCACATTCTTTGTTTTCTAAACCTTTGTCATTGTTTTTGAAACATTAACAAAATTTGAAAAAGTAAGTCATATATTTTGCCACTGTCTCATTAAAGCACAGAATGTAGTAGCCACTTATTGACCAGTTGTTTCATCCTTTGAAGTATACCCCCATCTTTCCTAATATGTCACCACTGCAATTCCAGCACCTGAGAGGCAAAGAAGCAGAGGGAGAAGGTTCAAGGCCAACCTGGTCTACACAGTGAATTCAAAACTAGCCAAGGCTACGTAATGAGACCTGCCTTAAAACAGCAACAACCAGTCAAACCAAAGTAGACAGGTTGTCATGCCTCAATCTCAAGAT